>NW_027010381.1:0-32545 GCF_036934945.1 Oncorhynchus masou masou
AGAACCACTCACATAGGCAGGTCCACTGCCACTGAGTCCGGTGACGGCATCGATCAGGTCCTCCTCCACCTCCGTGCAGTAGCCCACACTGGCCATCAGCTGCTCCAGCAGCCTCCCGTCCTCTAGCTCGGCGTGGGTACCCGTGGCGTAGACCGTGGCTCCTCCCGAACCACCACCGGGGTGTTGGTCATGCATCGCATCACCTTGGGGAACGGGCGGTACTGGAGCAGCTTCTGCCAGGGCAGGGGGAGAATAACACTGAAGTTAAGCTTACTTGATAGACACATGGGGGAACGCTTCATGAAAACGGTCTCTGCAGTGAAACGCCCTTTACCCCCTTTTTCTCCCCAATTTGTTAGTAGTTACTGTCTTGTCTCATCGCTACAACTCCAGTACGGGCTCGGGAGAGGCGAAGGTCGAGAGCCATGTTATTAAAACACAACCCAACCAAGCCGCACTGCTTCTTAACACAGCGCACATCCAACCCGGAAGCCAGCCGCACTAACGTGTCGGAGGAAACACTGTACACCTAGGAACCTGGTCAGGCGCGCACTGCGCCCGGCCCGCCACAGGAGTCACTAGTGTGGCCAAACCCTCCCTAACCCGGACGATGCTAGGCCAATTGTGCGTCGCCCCATGACCCTCCTCGGTCGCGGCCGGCTGCGATAGAGCCTGGGCACGAACCCAGAGTCTCTGGTGGCACAGCTAGCACTACGATGCAGTGCCTTAGACCACTGCGCCACACGGAGTCCGGAAACTTCCTTTTGAATACGTTTTTTTTTTTTTACTTGCAATGACTTGGATATGTAGTTGTGGGGGGGCCAACCTAGATACAAGTATGTGGACACCCTTCAAATGAGTGGATTCAGCTATTTCAGCCACACCCGTTGCTGACAGGTGTATAAAGTCGAGCACACAGCCATACAAGCACCACAGAGAAACATTGGCAGTAGAATGGCGCTGTACCGAATAGCTCAGTCCTTTCCAACAAGTCAGTTCGTCACATTTCTGCCCTGCTAGTGTTGCCCCGGTCAACTGCAAGTGCTGTTATTGTGAAGTGGAAATGTCTAGGAGCAACAACGGCTCAGCCGCAAAGTGGTAGGCCACGCAAGCTCATAGAACAGGACCACCGAATGCTGAAGCGAGTAGCGTGTAAAAATCCTCCGTCCTCAGTTGCAACACTCACTAACGAGTTCCAAACTGCCTCTGGAAGAAACGTCAGCACAAGAACTGTTCGACGGGAGCGTCATGAAATGGGTTTCCATGGCCGAGCAGCCGCACGCACACAAGCCTAAGATCACCATGCACAATGCCAAGTGTTGACTAGTGTGGTTTAAAGCTCGCCGCAATTGGACTCTGGAGCAGAGGAGACGCGTTCTCTGGAGTGATACATCACGCTTCACCATCTGGCAGTCCGATGGACAAATCTGTGGGGGAGATCAACTCCATATTAATACTGTGGTTTTGGAATGAGATGTTTGACGAGTAGGTGCCCACATACATTTGGACATGTAGTGTATATCCTTACTCATCTTTGCTTACAATCATATCAGAAATAACCTGCCTAATGCCTCACAACTTCAACATGCTCTAAAAGTAGGCAAGTGTTTTCCATCATTCTCTGTGCCCCAGATTACACAGGACACAGAATTCTCAGAGGCCTCATCTCGTGACAATCCAACCTTGAACAGTCTCAAACTGCTGAATCTCTCTCTATGTACCGAAAGTAGCAGATGTCTCACTGTTACCATGTTCAAATGAAAGTTGTATCAGGTTCATATCAACCAAAGTCTGTAATGATGCATGTATACAGCATTCAGAATGACTATGTAATGCTGAATTGGCCTTTGAGCCATGTCTTTTCAGACACCTTGCTATTGGCCTTTTTCACATGACCACTTGTAACGCAAAGCTCTGTATTAAAACATTTACTTCCACCAGATCCTAGAAGTCTAGTCTCCTCTTTTACCTTTTCACCTCTTCAAGGAATACCTAGGATAGGATAAGTAATCCTTCTCACCCCCCCCCTTAAATGATTTAGATGCACTATTGTAAAGTGCTGTTTGCTCTTCCACTGGATGTCAGAAGGTGAATTCACCAATTTGTAAGTCGCTCTGGATAAGAGCGTCTGCTAAATGACTTAAATGTAAATGTAATGTCAACTTACTACTGCAGAATTACAGCTTACGGTTGTTTTTAACATACCACTCGCACACTGACTGGAAACTGCTCTGGATAAGAGTGTCTGCTAACGGACTAAAATGTCATGTAAATGTCACTAAGACAGGGTTAAGTTAACGACAAATACCACTGAGCTACGGAACTACAGTATCAAGGTAGATTTTAGTTTAGAAGTAGTGTATTAGGCACATCCAGTAACTTGCAGGTGCACCGTACAAAAGTAAAAGACAATATAGAAAGATAAGATACCCACAAACAGTTGAACGCTTCCTGCAGTTTTATTGTGCAACGTTTTGAACCAAGACCTTTCCGGCATTACAAAGCTTGATTTCGCTGTTTTGTGGTCTGGTTCTCTCTAAATATCACAGAGTATGAATCTATCCTGATTCTCTATTTGTCAGTGTCTTGTGAAAGCACATGACTGTTCATCAGATTGCAGTGTGGCAGCTTTCCTAGTGTCAGGACAGAGGGCTGAGGTATTTTCAGTGGGAACAGAATGGAAGGGCGATTCATGTTGTAGCAGACGGAAGTTGCTATGTCCTAGGGCTATGTGGAGACAAAGCACGGTAGTGACTGAGGGGGCAGGGAGAGAATCTCAATGGCATTTCATTGATTTATTGCATCCTCTCACCTCCTTCAATGAGATTCTCCCAGGGAGAGGAGAGGGACTTCTGACCTCATCCAATGGGTTTTGAGGACGATGAGAGAGAACACGGGAATCAAGGAAACGCAATTTACTGGAAGCCTCAGGTTAGGCTATAACAGAGGGCTGTAGCTTCATTGATCTGACAGGATGGAACAAGTTATTTCCAAGCAGGATTCCACCTATCCAATCATATCAGGGCTTGTTCAATAGGCACCAATCGTAAGAAAATCAGTGAGATACTTGTTCAATAAGAAATATACATTTCAGTTCTGTTGCAAAACGTTCTGTTCTGTGCGCTAATGAACACGACACAGATCCATAGTTCAGTACTGAGAGAGAAAGCGAGAGACAAAGCACTAACCAACTTTAATTGGATTTCACAGTTTGAATCTATCTTGATTTGTATTTTGTCACTCTTCCCTTTTCTGTTGCAAAACATTTCTAAAGATCTGTAAATCAGTAGAGAGAGAAAGCTCTAGCTAAAGTCGACTTCCACTGGACTTGGCATTGACCTTCTCCAATGGAGCTGATGGTGACACCAGCTGCACAGGACACAATGAGGTGGCGAGTCAATGTGGTCCGATCTCATCCAACACGAAGGGGATGATGTGTGGTTTGACAGCCAGAAACAGAACGTCACTCTTGTTCACCACCTCCTTGTTGCTGGTCGTGAGATTGACACCCATTTTCTGTGTAGAAGAGCACAGACAGTGTTGATCGTTACCCCTCAGTATGATAGCATTTCTAAAATATAATTGAAATGAACAAATGTATTATGTGCCTTTTTCTCGCTCCGTCTTTCTTTCTCTATGCATCTCGCTTGTGTGTGTGTGGGATTCTTCTTCCCTCATTTTGAGTGTAGCCGATATTGTAACTAAGGAAACTTATTCCCACAAATATCCAGTAGCCCAATGACTGAGATCCTCTGATCTGACAGTCCAGACACTGTGGGAAGATCTGTGTCTGGGAGCTGGCAGTGATCCTCTGTGTGGCAATGACACCTGCAGGGATGGGAGAGGGGAAAATCAACTGGGAAACCCTGGTGGCTGTGTCACGGACACTGGTGGCCAGCCTTGGCTGCGTTTCAGACACTGGTGGCCAGCCTTGGCTGCGTTTCAGACACTGGTATAATCTAAAAACAAAATATTTGTATACAAATAAAACAAAAATAAAAACTAGCAAATCAGGCCTGAAAACAAACAAACTAAACTTCAAATAAAAATGTACCAAATAGAAATAAAAAATAATATAAAAAATATATATATATAATAAGCTTGGATCGGCGTGGTCAGACCAGCTTGACCAAGACCATGCTGGACCAGCTTGGTCACCAGCATAAGCTGGTATGTGTCTGAAACACAGCGAAGGCTGGTCACCAGCAAAACCATCTCCAGACCATGCTGGTAAACCAGCATAACCAGCTAGACTAGCTTAACCAGCATCAGACCAGCTAAACATTTGGAGGTTCAAACTTCATATTTGACAATATTAAATGGCTCATGCACCTCAAAGCATAGCCAGCAGATATGACCTGCTTGCTTACAGCCGCAATAGGGTTGGACAGCATTCCTGTGTATATTAAGACACGGTGGAGTCAGCTTGAGATAGTACCTCAATCCAGGGATGAGAAATGTGCTGTACTCCAAATTGTCCTGTTATAAAGAGAAGATTGAATGACTGCTAACAACGGAGCAGTCGTTCAATCTTCTCTGTGTAAGAGTTGGGATAATTGGAACATTCAGAGTAAAAACGTGTTTCTGGATTGAGGTATGTTTTCCGAGCCATGTCTCGCTCCAGCTCTGCAGTGTCTTAATATACACATGAATGATGTCCGACGCCAGTGCAGCTGTAAACAAGCGGGTCGGATCTGCCAGCTATTAAAAGCAATGCTTAGATGGTTACCTGCAGCGCTGAATCCCTTCACCAAGGCATGGGCCAACTGACCCGCTCCGATGAACCCCACACTCATTCTGAAGTTTCTGTTGTTGCTGTGAAGAAAAAAGGACACTGGTAATATCAAGAGACATAAAGGTATACGCAATTACACCCGCCCTGTGTAAACAACAAAGAATATGTAGAATTTACTGTAAACAGTAGTTACTTCCTGATACCAAATGGAATCACAATACATGCCGTTATGACACAATTGAAGCAATGGCGACAGCTTCCTGCAACGAAGTAGCCTAAATATTTGACAGACGAATCAAACTTACGGGTGTTGCGACGAATGTATAAATTGTTTCCTTTTCCAATGTTGCCGCCAAACATATAGTTCAACAGAGTTAAAGCTGTAACAGCGTTAACATGATTTCCACACCAAAAACCGACTATGATAATGACATGCGAAGTGACCAATAGACTGAGAGAGTCGCTAAACGTCTAACCAATGACGGTGGCAGAATTCATTTATTGTACAGTTATGGGTGGGTTCTGTAAGCTGTGTACAGCCAGTTGCATCAGCCTTGCAAGTACAGTGGGCGTGGAGAAGAAACTCTAGGTTTCGTTCCAGACCACCCTCCGCTTGCTGACTCCGGAAGAGCATCCATTACATACGTATTACAGTATAAAAGCGCCGACCATTTATTTACTGCCTTATCACATCGACGTGTTAGTGATAAGATATATCATCAAGGTATTTGCTTCTCTATTTCAGGACACTGAATCCCGCGAGCTGATGAATTTATCACGTTATTGATGCAGTTCACAGCTTTTCGAGATGGTGTTTTCACCATTTAAACGGTAGCCTAGTACCAGCATTGTTTTGGGTGTCAGTTAAGGACAGGTCATTTTTGTGAATGCATATTGCACCATGTCTCTTAGCCCCTGTTTAATCCAGTCTCCATTTAAAGGGTATCAGTCCAGAAAAACCAGTCCATACATCACAGGCTATAATGCTATAAAAATGTAGATCACAGATCCTCTGACAGAGCAGCATTTTGTGTCAGAAACAAAACCTAATACATCTGATTGACTAGATGCATCAGTAATGTTTATCTGTTTATTACTAGCTAGTCTGCAGCCCACTGTTCACGAGTGGAGACAAGGGGAAAGAGATGAACAGGTGCACAGACTAAACAATCTGTTCATTTTAATGACATTTTGAATATTCACAAGTTTCAGAACTTTCTCTTGGTTTAAATCACTGAGTACATTATGGTTGTCATTAGAATACAGTGTTCAGGATGTTTTGCAGTACAGACATCACATATCAAATAGTAGCTGTACCTATGCAGTCAATTCCATAACCCCTCCCTTACACACTCAGTTATCATTCCACACATACTATATATTACCAATTTCATTGAATAGGTGATACACATTCAGCTCATAATGAATCTACACACTGACTGAACTTGGACTAAAACAAGATTGAAGAAACATGTAGTTGTAATGTTATATACATCAAAAGCCATCAAATGACGTAAGTTGATTCAACACACGCCATTACATGTTTTATATATTATTGTCATTATTTAAAAAAAACATCTTAGTTAAGATTAAAAGTTTCTTGAAACACAATAAATTAAACAGACTATTTCAAGACAAAAACAACCCAGTGATGATTTACGACGTCCTTCAATACATAATGGCCGACATGTTCATAGAACAAAAGCAAAGTACAGAAATGACCATAAACCTCGTTATAATCTTGAAAATGTTTTTCAACAATGTGCATTATTAGAAGGCGACTACATTTTCATTGCTCGGTTTACTAAACCTTTTAAATAATAGCTTCTTTATGACACAGATTGTAGAGGAAAAGTTTCAGTTTAAATCAGACTGCCAGTTTATGAGGTTTACAGAGTTCTTTCGCATTTAGCACATCGCTTTTTGCACTACGAAAATGTCGCCCAACACGTTCAAAGCTCTGAATTAAACCAATGTACTGCACCATTAGACAGAGTGCCTACAACAGTGCTGGCCCTTGTCTCAGGTTTCTCTTAGAGATTATAATACTGATACTACTGATAATAATGTTAATAAATACACTGATGTTAAGACACAACACTGATGTTAAGACATAACCCTAATGTTAAGATGTAACACTGATGTTAAGAAAGATAACACTGATGTTAAGACACAGCACTGATGTTCAGAAAGGCAACACTGATGTTAAGACACAGCACTGATGTTCAGAAAGACACAGCACTGATGTTCAGAAAGGCAACACTGATGTTAAGACACAATACTAATGTTAAGAAAGACATAACACTGTGTCACGGCCGTCAAACGAAGTGGACCGAAGTGCCGCGTGGTGAGCGTATATTTTTATTTTATTTTAAAATGTCGCTAACAAAACAACAAACTAAAGACACAACCATGACGCTTACAGGGCTAAGTGCCACAAACAAAGTTAACTACCCACACTGAAAGGAGGGAAGAAGGGCTACCTAAGTATGATTCCCAATCAGAGACAACGATAGACAGCTGTCCCTGATTGAGAACCATACCCGGCCAAAACATAGAAATAAAGAAACATAGAAAACAAAAAATAGAATGCCCACCCCACCCCACATCACACCCTGACCTAACCAAATAAAACGTCTCTCTAAGGTCAGGGCGTGACACACTGATGTTAAGAAAGATGTAACACTGATGTTAAGAAAGGCACAGCACTGATGTTAAGAAAGACAACACTGATGTTAAGAAAGACATAACACTGATGTTAAGAATGACAACACTGATGTTAAGAAAGACAACACTGATGTTAAGAATGACACAACACTGATGTTAAGAAAGACACAACACTGATGTTAAGAAAGACACAACACTGATGTTAAGAAAGACACAACACTGATGTTAAGAAAGACACAACACTGATGTTAAGAATGACACAACACTGATGTTAAGAAAGACAACACTGATGTTAAGAAAGACACATCAAGGCACAAGGCCATAACATCATTGAGGCGATATGTAATCTGTAGTAGGCATGGGGCATTCAGAGGCACTTGAGTGGAGATGCTGTGTGTCATTTCCAGTGTGGTCTCTGTCTGTCTCTGAAGGCCAGGGGTGCAACTCAAAAGTCTATACCCTCTATTCCTCGTATCCCCTCTCCACGCCTCCTCACAACGTCAGAGCGAGGCAGAAGTCCATTCAAATATCGTATCGCCTCTTGTCTTCTTCAATGCTCTCCTCCCTTACCTCGTATGCCGTGTCCAATGAGGAACCGAGGAAAAAACTTTTGAGATTCACCCCAGGAGTGAGGAGGGTAGAGGGGTCCCCAGGACTGAGGAGGATAGAGGGGTCCCCAGGACTGAGGAGGATAGAGGGGTCCCCAGGACTGAGGAGGATAGAGGGGTCCCCAGGACTGAGGAGGATAGAGGGGTCCCCAGGACTGAGGAGGGATAGAGGGGTCCCCAGGACTGAGGAGGATAGAGGGGTCCCCAGGACTGAGGAGGATAGAGGGGTCCCCAGGACTGAAGAGGATAGAGGGGTCCCCAGGACTGAGGAGGATAGAGGGGTCCCCAGGACTGAGGAGGATAGAGGGGTCCCCAGGACTGAGGAGGATAGAGGAGTCCCCAGGACTGAGGAGGATAGAGGGGTCCCCAGGACTGAGGAGGATAGAGGTGTCCCCAGGACTGAGGAGGATAAAGGGGTCCCCAGGACTGAGGAGGATAGAGGTGTCCCCAGGACTGAGGAGGATAGAGGGGTCCCCAGGACTGAGGGAGGGTAGAGGGGTCCCCAGGACTGAGGAGGATAGAGGGGTCCCCAGGACTGAGGAGGATAAAGGGGTCCCCAGGACTGAGGAGGGTAGAGGGGTCCCCAGGACTGAGGAGGATAGAGGGGTCCCCAGGACTGAGGAGGATAGAGGTGTCCCCAGGACTGAGGAGGATAGAGGTGTCCCCAGGACTGAGGAGGATAGAGGTGTCCCCAGGACTGAGGAGGATAGAGGTGTCCCCAGGACTGAGGAGGATAGAGGGGTCCCCAGGACTGAGGAGGATAGAGGGGTCCCCAGGACTTGAGTGGGAGATGCTGTGTGTCATTTCCAGTGTGGTCTCTGTCTGTCTCTGAAGGCCAGGGGTGCAACTGTGTCTATACTCCTCTATTCCTCAGGATCTCCTTCTCCACGCCTCCTCACAACGTCAGAGCAGGCAGAAGTCCATTCAAATATCGTATCGCCTTGTCTTCCAATGCTCTCTCCCTTACTCGGAGTGCCCGTCCAATGAGGAGATGAAGGACTGAGGAGGATAGAGGAGTCCCCAGGACTGAGGAGGATAGAGGGGTCCCCAGGACTGGAGGAGGGTGAGGAGGATAGTCCCCAGGAGTGAAGAGAGGTCCTCAGGCATCAGCGTGGGTGAGGAGGGTGGAGGTCCTCAGGCATCAGCGTGGAGTGGGAGGGGTCCTCAGGCAAGGGTGGAGGGGGGTGGGAGGGGTCCTCAGGCAGCAGAGTGGAGTGAGGAGGGTGGAGGGGTCCTCAGGCATCAGAGTGGAGGGGTCCTCAGGCATCAGAGTGGAGGGTGGAGGGGTCCTCAAGCAGCGGAGTGGAGGAGGAGGGTGGAGGGATCCTCAGGCAGCAGAGTGCAGGGTGAAGGGGTCCTCAAGCAGCGGAGTGGAGCGAGGAAGGTGGGAAGGGTCCTCAAGCAGCAGAGTGGGAGACAAAGCGGATCCTCTGGGAGTAGATTAGGTCGCTGAAGTACAGCACCATGTTGACATGGGTGAACACCGCCACCACCAGCTTGCTGTCCCAGGGACAGTTCTCCCAGGACAGCCGTCGGGGCGACCCGGCGTGCCATACTTCCTGTCGAAGCTAAAGATGGGCCACACCAGGGCGGCGCTCAGGTACAGCAACGTCGCCAGGAACGTGTAGATGATCACGAAGCGGTCGAAGGGGAATGCAGGGGCAGAGCCGAGGCTTTTCCCGACACGGTCACAGCGATCACGACCACGGTGATGGAGAAGCACAGGCTGTAGACCACCACGCAGTAATGAGGGGGATGTGGCGGTTGTACTCGTCGTTGGCCAAGGCCCCGAATATAATGCAGGCCACGGGCCTGGACCACCTTGAGCAGGCCTGACATAGTGGCCATGTAGCCCACCACATGGCCGGGTTTGGCCCGGGTCAGGAACACCTCAGCCGCATAGGCGAAGCAGCAGAAACTGGAGCACACGGTGACAGCGACAGTGGTAGTTGCGCCGCCGCAGCCCCCGTCCGACTTGGAGCACTGAGAGCGCAGGTAGGGGCAGACGGGTAGACGACGGAGGCGGCGACATACATGAGTGTGGCGAGCATGGCGAACGCCACAGTGAGGTTGTCCCAGGAAATGGGCATGCAGCAGGGGAGGCGTGTCACATCCATGGTGAACACCAGCAGGGTCATGGCGAAGCAGAAGCACCACACAAACATGCAGTAGATACCAGGCATGGTTGTATCCAGCGCTGTGGGCCACCAGGGCTATGATGGTGCAGCCCAGGAGGAGCTGGAGCATACGGGCCGCTCCTAGAGGAGACAGCACGCCGCCTTGTTCAGGTAGTGTCCGCCTTGGGGTCCATGGTTACACCTCCTGTCCCCTAATTGCCAAAAGCTGTCTGGGTGTATCTTCTTCCCAATGGTGACTCCAGGCAGCCTCCTTCCCTTCAGGTTAGGTGTCGTTGCCCCCTTTACGCTTTGGGGTCTGGGGTGTCACTTACACCCCACAATGCCCCCAGGCAGCCTCTTCCTTTGCCCCCAGGCAGCCTCCTTCCTATGCCTCCAGACAGCCCCCTTCCCTCCCTTCAAGTTGGGTGTCCTTGGCCTGACTCTCCCCCTTTCTCTCTCTGTGAGATGTGTGTGGGGACCTCGCCCTTTGCCTGGCTCTTTTTATAGACAGGTCTAATTACAAATCTCTCTTTATGTTTCCCTGCATGCACCTTGTAATTACTGCAGTGTGTTGGAGATCAGGTTACAGTCGGCCACAATGGTGTTCAACTTACAACGCAGTCAGAGCCTTGAGCAGTGCTGATTTCATCTTCCCTGTCAACAGTTTAGCAATTTTGGATTCTCAAATAACATCAAATCTGGTAACTTCTTTGCCTCTCTAACGGTAATAATTTAATGTTGACCCAAGTGATCTGTCTAGTTTCTTACAGATGCTTGTATCAATAATCACATATCAAGATAAAGTCACAGATTGAGATTGACGGTGGCCAGATATAACATTACCCTTGTGTTTTAACTGAAAAGTCCAACTCAGTCACAAAGGGTCTTGTCATTCACTTCTCCTTCAGGTTATGGAAGCGCAACAAGTTCCTCGCTCCCAACACGTCACTCCAGAGATCCAGAGCCCAACAATCCATCAACAGGCTCATTCAAACGCAGTACAGTTACATGAGCATGGGGGAGTGCTCCGATAATAACCCATTATTGAACGGGGGGGGGTCAGGTTGTTCTGGTTGTAGTCCTGTGTCCCATGCGGGCAGCTGTACCAGGCTTGTCAAGGTCCAATACTGATCAGCTCTGTCCTTGTAATCCTTCCACTGCCAGGACCTAAGCTCCATGGAAAAGTCCAGTCTGATCTCTGTCTCGTGTCCCTCTTTCTCCCTCTCTTCTTCTCTGTCTCTCTCTCTCACACGCTATTTCACTCTCTCCCACTCCCTCTCTCCCTCACTTCCTCTGTCTCTCTCTCACATCGCTTTTCTCTCTCTCCCACTGCCTCTCACCCTCTCTCTCCTCCTGATGTGTTCTCTCTCTCTCAAATACACACACACACCCTCTCTCTCCTACATGACAGTATGGGTGCCCCATAGGCTGCCAGGGAAAGTTATTTAAATGACTGCTCTGCCCAGCTCAGGGTTATGGGCCAGGCCGGGTCTATAAATAGGGGACTATATTCCACAGAGGAATGGGGTGGGAGCCCACATGTCCAGGTCCGCCCCCATCAGGCACCAGCGTGGAGAGTCGTGTTTCTGGGACAGAGGGAACTTACTTAGTCAGACTCTCTCTTTCTCATTCTCTCTCTCTCTTTTTCTGTCTCTCTCTATCATGCTCAGTCTCTCACTGGGAGACTGCCTGGCATTTATCCCCAACGTAATGACAGGGAAAAGAGCCCAAGACAGCCATTTGGGCCAGCAGTTATATACAGGTCCTAGGGATGATTATACATGAGATACTAGTAGCTACCAGTTTTGAGCTGAGTTTGAGATTGAGTTTCATGTGACAGTCAAGGTATAGTAATCAATTGAAATTCATTTGTAAATCAAATAAAAGCCTGATAAGATGTTGAGTTTCTACATTTGAACCATTTAGCAGACACTTAGCCAGAACTATGTAAGTGCATTTAAAATAAGGTAGGTAGTTACACTATCAGTTTCTACCCTAATACATATGTGCGTGTACTGTGTGAGTCAAGGAGTCCACTATTG
Source organism: Oncorhynchus masou masou (assembly GCF_036934945.1). NCBI lineage: Eukaryota > Metazoa > Chordata > Actinopteri > Salmoniformes > Salmonidae > Oncorhynchus > Oncorhynchus masou. The sequence goes on from NW_027010381.1 coordinate 12,170, forward strand.
GTACTGTAGATTGAGGCAGAATGGTGAAGACATCAAAAAGACAACAAGAAAACGTTTCTTTTGAAATAATTGTAATGTGTCCTTTCTTTAAAGTCTGATACAAAGACACAAAGAGAAAAAAAAAACAGCAATATATTTACAATTTACAAAGAATCACTTCTCTGTGAATATAGCACTTATAAATATGATTTACATAACAAAATAAATATGTAAATTACCAATGTAGCTTGAGTTCTCTGTTAAAAAATATGTTACAGAACAAAATGACAATGAGTAATACCTTTCCTTCTCTGGCATCTGCTGAGAGGTCCTTTAAAACATCGTTCATATGACTTAACATTGAGCATTACAGTACATACAACATTATCATTATATTAAAAAGTGATTTTCTATTACAAAATATAAAGAGAAGGAGTTACAATAGTGAACACTTAAAAATAACCTATACACTCAGACAAAAAGAATCCAGTATGTGATGTTCTTCTCCATTTGAATGGAAATTGCATTGATTCTACAGTTTGTTGTTCAACAAAGCCCATCTAATGTGTAGTTCACCTTCTGATGCGGTGATATACTGTATGCATGGAAACTGTCATGGCTGACTAAAAAGGAGCATAGCTGATGATTCTGTTGAGAGGTAAAGAGGACTACATGCATTGGCACTGTGGTATAGATTAACTATTAGTGGGCCTGTGTGAGTGACCTACAGAACCTGGATTCATGCAGTTTTTGTTTCATTTTCAGATACTTTGAGTGTTTGATTGAGCCTGCGTGGAGGAGTGTTAGCTGGGGAGGGTGAGTGGCTTGCACTTTTGGGACTATTCTATTGTTTTCATTGTGCCACACATGCTAAATCAAGGCCCACCAGCACTGAGACCCATCTGAGCACCACAAATCAGGGAGAGCACCGTAGAACTCTAGACTGGCACGGTGTGGAAATGAGATCCTACTTTATGGTCAATCATAGAATCAGAATTCCTCTAGAATTCTGTTTCTGTGTTCAATACCTTTAGGATCTGAACCATGTCTACCTGTGTCAAGGTAAGGACTGTAGTTACCGGTATAATGGACTCTTCTGTACCACAACCATCTGAATCATAATTTCTTTAGTTGGAAGCCCCGTGAGAAACCTTTGGTTGAACTTTCATGATGTTCCTCCAATTGCCAATAGGTGACACCCAATCAATACCTTTGGTGGTTGTGTCTAAGTTCTCATTGGTCCTCATACAATTCCTGCAGTTTTCAAATGAACCTGAACGTGTATTGCTCATTATATAAAGGTTCATTCCGGTCTCGCAATCTGACTGGTCAATTCCGGGTTGCAGCCGTTATGCCTTTATGATACCGCATCAAGCCATGGAGTAACAAACTGTCAGCCAGCTGGTGATTTGTTTCATGTGTTGCCTAGCATCACATTAAGAACAGTCTGATGCAGTTGTTGTTACAGTGTGCTGTGGTGATGATCAGCGGTGAGAGCTGGGTTGCTGCATTCTTCCTTTCTCATCCTGCCTCTCTCTTTCCACTCTTTTCCCAACCCTCCACTGCTTTGGAGATGAGACGGGGGTAAATACTGACCCTGTTCAGGAGGGTGCAAGGGTTACAGAACGTTCAGATAGATATGTGTTGTGTAGATGTGATATCTGGCAAGTTAATATTGGGAATCGTGTCTGATCTATTCGTTCCATTTCTATCTGTAACATTCTGAACGTTTCACCTCACTGAATAATCCACAGTTATTTCCATGTTATTGTTGCATCCCAAATGGCACCCTAGTGCCACCCTAGTGCCTGGTCAAAAGTAGTGCACTATATAGGGAATAGGGTGGCATTTGGGAAGCAGTCACTGCCTCCTTAGAGAAGGACTACTTGTCCAGTGCTTTCCACACCTTTAATGTGTGTATGCGCCTGTTCTTGACTTGAGGAGAAAATGCTATGGTAGAAGAGACCCACAGTTAGACAGACTTAAGCATTGTGTTTACTTCATATATTTTACATAGACTCCTTTAAAACACTTCCTTAAGTCATTGCTGCCTTTTTTAACAATGACACAATTAAAAACAACCGACACAGGATAAAAGTTAAGGTAAAAAACAAAAAAACAAACAGAGCAAATAGCAACTAAACAATGAGCATCCTTAAAACTGGATTACATTCGTGATTATTCTTTTTCTTTCCCAACCAAAAGATAATTTAAGGAGAGTAGCAGAGAGGTGTGCCTTGTCTATGTGGAGTGTTTGCCCTAGTACTCCTAATAGTACTGGGTTGTGAGAGGCTCTGTCGGGTGGGTTGGGGGTGAGGGGTCAGGGGTCAGACTGTAGCCCTTAGGTGTGACTGAGGTTAGGGCTGAGGTGAATGGGATGGGGACAGGGAACATGGGGAGCAGAGCTGGAGGTATCAGATGTGGGGACCAGACTTGGTGTCGAATCCTACCTTGAGATCCACACAAAACTCAAAAGTCTTTTGCTTAAAAGGATACTTCAAGTTAAAAATAAGCTAAAATCCCCCCACTCCCCCAAAAGTGAACTATCCCTTTAAATCAAACATTGATGTCAACCGGAGATTAAAACAAGTATTTCAAAAAAAAAAAAATTCTGGGATCTCAAAGTTAGGATTTGGCCCCATAGCCCCCTGGTTTAGTCTACTGTACTAAGACTTTACTCCTGTCTCCTTAGCTCCCGCTGCTGAGCATCCCCAGTAGCTTGCTGGGGTCCATTCCCTGCTGCTGGGCCATCTTCTGCACGTCAAAGCCCATGTGCATGAGGAACTGGATCACGTTCATCTCCTGGCCCGTGAACTGGTCCCGGATGGTGGGGCAGGTGGGGTTGCAGTGTGGCCAGGGGCAGCTGTCAATCAAATGGACGGGGCAGCCCTTGGGCGGGGCCTTGTTGTTCCGGCTGTTGTCTTGGAGACTGCGGTCCCAGCAGTGCAGGGCTCGGGGAAGGGAGGTGCCTTTGACCTGAACGTCGATCCAGTAACTGTAACAGACCAGCCACAAGAGGGCACTGTTAGATCACGGCGAGTCACAATAAACAGCTAGCTGACACAGAATTATCAATTCAATTCAATTCAAGGGGCTTTATTGGCATGGGAAACATGTGTTAACATTGCCAAAGCAAGTAAGGTAAACAATAAAAATTAACAGTAGACATCACACATATCTCTCTAATTAGAATGGTGTTCAGTAGGGAAAAAGCAGTGAAAGGTGGAGGTACTATTTTGATTTGTCCAATAACAACACAGATTTCCATTTTTTATTTCAAAATGTTTTTTTGTATATGGTGTGCCCTACTGAACGCAACCCAGGTTTGAAGAAAGTTTAAAAACCAAGTGATAAATGTGTCCAATTACAACACAATTTTCATTTTCTGTTGTAAAGCCTTTATATACGATGTGCCCATCTGAACATGACCCAGGTGGAAGATGAAAGACAGAGAGATTGATACTTACTTCCTTGTGATGACTTCATGTGAGAGGCAAGCTGGAGCAAACATGGCCCTGAAAATGTATGCAAATACATGAGACTTGTTGAACACAGTTGGCAGCATAACCTTGACACACTGTCTGTCTGTCAATCTTTTGCTGTAAGAGTTACTGTAAGTTTGCTGTATGAGTAACTGTAAGTTTGCTGTAAGAGTTACTGTAAGTTTGCTGTAAGAGTTACTGTAAGTTTGATGTAAGAGTTACTGTAAGTTTGATGTAAGAGTTACTGTAAGTTTGTTGTAAGAGTTACTGTAAGTTTGCTGTAAGAGTTACTGTAAGTTTGTTGTAAGAGTTACTGTAAGTTTGCTGTAAGAGTTACTGTAAGTTTGTTGTAAGAATTACTGTAAGTTTGCTGTAAGATTGCTGTAAGAGTTACTGTAAGTTTGCTGTAAGAGTAACTCTAAATTTGCTGTAAGAGTTACTATAAGTTTGTTGTAAGAGTAACTGTAAGTTTGTTGTAAGAGTAACTCTAAATTTGCTGTAAGAGTTACTGTAAGTTTGCAGGTGCTTACGGGACATCTTTGAGCGTGTTCCTCAGCTCGATGCCTAGGTTCTGGATGTACCGCCACTGCCCCTCCTGGACGGGCTGACCGGTCAGATGGATGTTGTCCACGGTCAGCTGGGCCTCGTCGAACAACCACTGGACCACGAACACTGGGCCTGTGTGGAGGGAGGTTGTAATGTATGCACAAGTGAACACACACACACAAACGCATGCACAGGCTCAGGCTGTCCATAATGAACACACTGACACACAGAGACACACACAGATATCTGTGCAAATTCACAAATGAATTAATTAACCTTTGCTAGCACTCACTCTTTATGGAGGGGAACACTCTGTAGCCAAAGAAACAGTTCCACTCCTCCCCCAGGTGGACCTGTCTACACCTCTCTGGCACAACGCTGCCCCAGTACCTGGTGACAATAGGTCAGAGTTCAACATCTTACAGTGTCAGTTCATATAGGACCTGAAGAATAGGCTACTAAGCATGAGTCTACATAAGAAGCCCGATCAGATCAAATCTCTAAGGCTGTATTTACACAAGCATCCTGATCAGATCAGATCTCTAAGGTTGTGTTTACACAAGCATCTCAATCAGATCTCTAAGGTTGCGTTTACACAAGCATCCCGATCAGATCAAATCTCTAAGGCTGTGTTTACACAAGCATCCCAATCAGATCAGATCTCTCAGGCTGTGTTTACACAAACATCCCAATCAGATCAGATCTTTTGCCAATTATTGAGCTGTGTAAATGCAGCCTTAGGCGAGGGGGTTCAATATTTTCAATCCATTTAACAATGAAGCGACACAGTACAGTACAACTAGGGCCTATAGCTTATCCTATATCCTATAGCTTATCCTGATCAGGCCACTGGGCCATGAGAAACACTCTGGCCCGAACCACTCAGAAAGCAGTTCAGAATAGGAGTGCTGATCTAGGATCAGTCCTCCCTATCCATATGATTTTATTGAATATGATCTAAAAGTTGGAAAACTGATCATATATCAGCACCCCTAATCTGAGATTGTGAATATGGTCCCAGAGACTGCAGCTATAGTGGTGGAGTGCTCTCTTACTTGATGCCTCTCTTGATGGCCTCCGTGGGGGCACAGCTGATGGTGTCGTGACAGTCAGTAGATCGGTACTGCTTGTTGTCCAGGAACCAGCCCGAGTCAGCCAGACCCCTCACCTGGATCCCAGGGTGCCCCAACCCCTCCAGCAGCTCAGCCACAGGGTCCACGTTCAACAGGACCCCCGTCCCCCCCGCACTGTGGGGTAGAGAAGAGACACACAGATAACACACACAGGCATAGATGCACACACACTGGCATGGACACACACACACACACAAGCACGGACACACACACACACACAAGCACGGACACACACACACACACAAGCACGGACACACACACACAACACAAGCATGGACACACACACACAACAAGCATGGACACACACACACACACACACACACACACAGCATGGACACACACACGAATCGATACAAACACACACAGGTACAAACAGACACACTCACTCACTTTAATCTCTAGTGACACACAGTTCCAGTTAATTAAACATATTTACATTACGTTAACACAGACACACCCACACCAACATGGGGCCCCACCCACCTGCTGCCAGCCAGTAGTAGAACCTTGGCGTTGTCAAGCCCCTTGGTCAGCAGATCCTTCACGACCTCCTGAATGATCAGAGACCCCATGAAGGCGTAGCCACCTGCACACAGACGGCACGCAGACAGACAGTCAGTCACCAACACAATACATTGAGTGCAGAGTGACCAACACAATGCACACAACATACCTACCTATCCTATGTCTATCATGGATGACTCAATGAAATAAAACATATTTTCCTCGAGGGAAATTGGTTAAGTTAATTGATTGAATGATTGATTAATATCTTGGTTGGTTGGCTGATCGGTTGCTTGTTTTATTGGTTGCTTGGTTGATTGATTAGTTGATTGTGTGATTGATTGGTTGATTGTTTGATTGATGTATTGGCTGATTGGTTGATTTATTGATTGGGTGTTTGGTTGATCGTTTGATTTATTGATTGGGTGTTTGGTTGATTTATTGATTGGGTGTTTGGTTGACTGACCTCCATTAGAAAATGCAAACACACATTAGAATGGCTAATAGTCATGTCTTACTGTGGTCTGTCTTGGCTGAGGCACCACTCCACACATCACTAGAGCAGTAGGGGATGAACCTGGAGAGGAAGCACAACATCAGTGGCAGGTCTTCTTACACCTTTATAAAGATCAACTGGACACAGACACACCAAATCCTGGAACTTACACCATGTTGGCGTTCCACCAGTGAGGGTTTTCCTCTGGGAGTGGAGACAGGATCCCTGTGCCTACAGAGAGGAATGACACAGCAATAGAGAAGAGATGACATTAACCATCATAACACTCCCAAAAAACATCACCAACTTCCTCATAATCACTGCATTAATGATGGTCATGACAGCACATTGAGAGAGAGGAGGCACTTCCCTCTTACAGGATCAGGCAGACTACATAGAGGACCGTCTCAATAACACTGGTCATTACTACATAGAGGACCGTACTACATAGAGGACCGTCTCAATAACACTGGTCATTACTACATAGAGGACTGTCTCAGTAACACTGGTCATTACTACATAGAGGACTGTCTCAATAACACTGGTCATTACTACATAGAGGACTGTCTCAATAACACTGGTCATTACTACATAGAGGACCGTCTCAATAACACTGGTCATTACTACATAGATGTCTCAATAACACTGTCATTACTAATAACACTGGTCATTACTACATAGAGGACCCTGTCTCTAATAACACTGGTCATTACTACATAGAGGACTGTCTCAATAACACTGGTCATTACTACATAGAGGACACTGGTCATTACTACAATAACACTGGTCATTACTACATAGATGCCTGTCTCAATAACACTGGTCATTACTACATAGACCCTGTCTCAATAACACTGGTCATTACTACATAGAGGACCGTCTCAATAACACTGGTCATTACTACATAGAGGACCGTCTCAATAACACTGGTCATTACTACATAGATGACTGTCTCAGTAACACTGGTCATTACTACATAGATGCCTGTCTCAATAACACTGGTCATTACTACATAGACCCTGTCTCAATAACACTGGTCATTACTACATAGAGGACCGTCTCAATAACACTGGTCATTACTACATAGAGGACCGTCTCAATAACACTGGTCATTACTACATAGAGGACACTGGTCATTACTACAATAACACTGGTCATTACTACATAGAGGACCGTCTCAATAACACTGGTCATTACTACATACCCTCAATAACACTGGTCATTACTACAATAACACTGGTCATTACTACATAGAGGACAGTCTCAGTAACACTGGTCATTACTACACAGAGGACCGTCTCAATAACACTGGTCATTACTACATAGAGGACCGTCTCAATAACACTGGTTATTACTACATAGAGGACCGTCTCAGTAACACTGGTCATTACTACATAGAGGACCGGTCATTACACATAGAGACTGTCTCAGTAACCTGGTAACACTGGTCATTACTACATAGAGGTCTCAATAACCGGTCATTACTACATAGAGGACAATAACACTGGTCATTACTACATAGAGGACCGTCTCAATAACACTGGTCATTACTACATAGAGGACCGGTCATTACTACATAGAGGACCGTCTCAATAACACCGGTCATTACTACATAGAGGACCGTCTCAATAACACCGGTCATTACTACATAGAGGACCGTCTCAATAACACCGGTCATTACTACATAGAGGACCGTCTCAATAACACCGGTCATTACTACATAGAGGACCGTCATTCATTACTACATAGAGACCGTCTCAATAACACTGGTCATTACTACATAGAGGACCGTCTCAATAACACTGGTCATTACTACATAGAGGACCAGTAACTCATTACTACATAGAGGACCGTCTCAGTAACACCGGTCATTACTACATAGAGGACCGTCTCAATAACACTGGTCATTACTACATAGAGGACCGTCTCAATAACACTGGTCATTACTACATAGAGGACAGTCTCAGTAACACTGGTCATTACTACACAGAGGACCGTCTCAATAACACTGGTCATTACTACATAGAGGACCGTCTCAATAACACTGGTCATTACTACATAACACTGGTCACTGGTCATTACTACATAGAGGACCGTCTCAGTAACACTGGTCATTACTACATAGATGACTGTCTCAATAACACTGGTCATTACTGTACTTTGTTCATTGTGAGGACCGTCTCAACACTGGTCATTACTACATAGAGGACTGTCTCAATAACACTGGTCATTACTACATAGAGGACCGTCTCAATAACACTGGTCATTACATATACGGCCCTGGTCTGTACATAGTTGTTCAGTGTGTGGATACGAGGACCCTGGTCTGTGTATAGTTGTTCAATAACGTGGTCTTACTGATGTTCATTGTGTGGATACGGCCCTGGTCTGTACTTTGTTCATTGTGTGGATACGGCCCTGGTCTGTACGTTGTTCATCGTGTGGATACGGCCCTGGTCTGTACGTTGTTCATCGTGTGGATACGGCCCTGGTCTGTACGTTGTTCATCGTGTGGATACGGCCCTGGTCTGTACGTTGTTCATCGTGTGGATACGGCCCTGGTCTGTACGTTGTTCAGTGTGTGGATACGTGGTCTGTACTCATCGTGTGGATACGGCCCTGGTCAGTACGTTGTTCATCGTGTGGATACGGCCCTGGTCTGTACTTTGTTCATCGTGTGGATACGGCCCTGGTCTGTACTTTGTTCATTGTGTGGATACGGCCCTGGTCTGTACGTTGTTCATCGTGTGGATACGGCCCTGGTCTGTACGTTGTTCATCGTGTGGATACGGCCCTGGTCATGTGTGGATACGGCCCTGGTCTGTACTTTGTTCATCGTGTGGATACGGCCCTGGTCTGTACGTTGTTCATCGTGTGGATACGGCCCTGGTCTGTACGTTGTTCATCGTGTGGATACGGCCCTGGTCTGTACTTTGTTCATCGTGTGGATACGGCCCTGGTCTGTACGTTGTTCATCGTGTGGATACGGCCCTGCTCTGTACGTTGTTCTATGTGTGGATACGGCCCTGCTCTGTACGTTGTTCTATGTGTGGATACGGCCCTGCTCTGTACGTTGTTCTATGTGTGGATACGGCCCTGCTCTGTACGTTGTTCTATGTGTGGATACGGCCCTGCTCTGTACGTTGTTCTATGTGTGGATACGGCCCTGGTCTGTACTTCGTTCTATGTGTGGGTGCAGAGCCAGAACAGACAGCACTACAGCCCATAGCCATTTTCGGTCTATAACATGTGGTGGTGGGGCTCAGTTGGTCGGCACATGGCACTAGCAACAAAAGAGTGCACTTACCATACAGTAGGTTGCTTTAGATAAGTGTCTGATATTTTCTGTAACATTAGGCCCAGACTAAAAATCATTTTCAAATGAGAATCTCTATTGATATTGCCTCTTAGTCCAGAGGGGTAAACTACGAAGCAGGTTTGAGGAGTTAGAGAAGGTAACTTTGGTCAACTCTGAGTTAAACTTGGTTTAACTGGTCGTACAAATGTGGCTCACCTTTTAGCCAGGTACATTTCTATGGCACCCAATCCTTCAGAAATAGCCTGCGACATGGCAGGCTAACTCACAGCTAACTTAACTCCACTGACTGAAATTTTTATAATTTGTTCTTAACATGTCAGTTAAGAACTAATTGTTATTTTCAACAGCCTAGAAACAGTAGGTTAACTACCTTGTTCAGGGGCAGAACGACAGATTTTTACCTTGTCAGCTCGGGGATTCAATCTTGCAACCTTTCAGTTACTAGTCCAACGCTCTAACCACTAGGCTACCCTGCCGCCCTGCCAAATGACTGAGCCACGAGTTGAGGACTGATTAAATCAGATTCCCTCCCTCTCGCAAAGGTTGCGTCATCATCCACTTCATTTGAGGAAGACAACTGATGAAATATTTTATTAATCAAATGTTTTTTGGTTTTAAAAATGTTTAATTTGAAAATATATCACATTACACATTTAGTAATGACAGAATCCATTTTAAACTTCACGCACAGTAACACTTTTGTATGACTTAATACAATTGTTTTATTGATAGGAGTGGGGAACAAGGAGCTTGTGCATTGAGAAGCACACCAAAGACGACATTAACGATACGTAATAACATAAAGACGACATTAACGATACGTAATAACATGAAGACGACATTAACGATACGCAATAACATCAAGACGACATTAACGATACGCAATAACATAAAGAAGACATTAACGATACGTAATAACATAAAGACGACATTAACGATACGCAATAACATAAAGACAACATTAACAATACGCAATAACATAAAGACGACATTAACGATACGTAATAACATAAAGACGACATTAACGATACGCAATAACATAAAGACGACATTAACGATACGCAATAACACAAAGACGACATTAACGATACGCAATAACACAAAGACGACATTAACGATACGCAATAACACAAAGACGACATTAACGATACGCAATAACACAAAGACGACATTAATACGTAATAACACAAAGATACGCAATAACACAAAGACGACATTAACGATACGCAATAACACAAAGACGACATTAACGATACGCAATAACACAAAGACGACATTAACGATACGCAATAACACAAAGACGACATTAACGATACGCAATAACACAAAGACGACATTAACGATACGCAATAACACAAAGACGACATTAACGATACGCAATAACACAAAGACGACATTAACGATACGCAGTAACATAAAGACGACATTAACGATACGTAATAACATAAAGACATAAAGACGACATTAACGATAATAACATAAAGACGACATTAACGATAATAACATAAAGTTCAGTTCAGGACAAGGCTTAATTTGTGTCTTAGAGTAGTAGTGGTGGGGGGTTGGTGAACGGTAACAGCCAGACAGACACAGGCGGGTAATGTAGGCAGAGATTCTGACCTGTTTTGGTTTGAGGCCACTTGGACGAGCTCATCAGTCTCCTCATGGTGTCGTATCGGCTGTCACAGTTCTCTTTGTTGAAGCAGTACCAGCCGCCCTCCAAGAATATCAACCACCGTCTGCTCCCTCTGGACTCTTTCATGTAGTACCTAGAACAGGAAGAAAAACATATTTTATAAACACAAACTCACAAACCATGGACAAGAATCATGTATCCTCACACGAAACACTCAAGTTGCCCTCACCGTCTCCTGGCATCAGTGACTGGGCCAAACGGAATAAAACCTGACCTCATGTACATATTATGTAAACAAAGAATACAAAACATGTTGTTATTTTGAAGACCTTTATCTCTGTTAACAAAAATAAGCTGAAACTACTTCCCCCAGATTTGAACTCACCTAAACAATGTTTGAGTGCTGGTTACACAGAGCCATGATGTGGACACACACACACACACACACACACACACACACGATAAAACAAAAGATAGGAGCTCATCCAGGTTCCTCCACCCTCAGTATTGAGAAAGAGAAGACTAGTGTGCTTCCCAAATGGAGCCCTATTCCCTTTATCATGCACTACTCTTGGCCTGTCAGAGCCCTGTGGTCCACTATATAGGAAATTAGATGACATTTTGGAAGCCCTCTAGGTGTTACCAGTGCCCTAAAGGCCTGTGGCTGGCAACAGTGATAAGGAAGTGCAGGACCATCATATTCCCTGTTACTTCTCTGCTGAAGTCACCGTTCTTTAACAGTGGTCTCATACATAGGACCTCCATCTCAGGCTGGATAAAATCTCCACTACCCTCAGTGACGGCCATGCAGAAATGAAAAACAGAGAGGAGATGACGTGCTGCCTGCAGCCTGCAGCAGCCAGGGATGAAAACCATGGTGAGGTCTGTGCAAACACACACACACACACACACACACACAGACAGACACATCTCTGTTGCCCAGGACCCATATTCACTACATCCACCCAGAGGAATGCTCCCTTTGATGCATCACAGAAAGTCAGAGCCTACAACACTATTCTACAGTGGATTATACAGCACGACCTGAACCACCATCTGAACCGAGATCAAACACAGAGATCAATGTCTGAACCAAAACAATTAAAACAACTAACACCCTTGTCTTTCTTGGTACTGACACTCACACGGTCTCTTCTCACCAGCACTGATTCTGCTGATAGCTGCTTTCTTGAGGAGAAGTTGTCCTTATTATTACTGTGATGGGAGGTTGTCTCACCATCTCAAGATGAAGGAACTTACTGTAAGTCGCTCTGCATAAGAGCATCTGCTAAATGACTGAAGTGTGAAAGTTCCTGAAATGTAAATGTTCCTGAAATGTAAATGTAGCTGAAATGTAAATGTTCCTGAAATGTAAATGTAGCTGAAATGTATATATAGCTGAAATGTGTATATAGCTGAAATGTGTATATAGCTGAAATGTAAATGTTCCTGAAATGTAAATAGCTGAAATGTATATATAGCTGAAATGTAAATGTAGCTGAAATGTGTATATAGCTGAAATGTAAATGTAGCTGAAATGTAAATGTAGCTGAAATGTGTATATAGCTGAAATGTGTATATAGCTGAAATGTGTATATAGCTGAAATGTAAATGCTCCTGAAATGTAAATGTAGCTGAAATGTAAATGTAGCTGAAATGTAAATGTAGCTGAAATGTAAATGTTCCTGAAATGTAAATGTAGCTGAAATGTATATATAGCTGAAATGTAAATGTTCCTGAAATGTAAATGTAGCTGAAATGTATATATAGCTGAAATGTAAATGTAGCTGAAATGTGTATATAGCTGAAATGTAAATGTAGCTGAAATGTGTATATAGCTGAAATGTAAATGTAGCTGAAATGTATATATAGCTGAAATGTAAATGTTCCTGAAATGTAAATGTAGCTGAAATGTATATATAGCTGAAATGTAAATGTAGCTGAAATGTATATATAGCTGAAATGTAAATGTAGCTGAAATGTAAATATAGCTGAAATGTAAATGTTGCTGAAATGTAAATGTAGCTGAAATGTGTATATAGCTGAAATGTAAATGTTCCTGAAATGTAAATGTAGCTGAAATGTATATATAGCTGAAATGTAAATGTAGCTGAAATGTGTATATAGCTGAAATGTAAATGTTGCTGAAATGTAAATGTAGCTGAAATGTGTATATAGCTGAAATGTAAATGTTCCTGAAATGTAAATGTAGCTGAAATGTCTATATAGCTGAAATGTAAATGTAGCTGAAATGTGTATATAGTTGAAATGTAAATGTTCCTGAAATGTAAATGTAGCTGAAATGTCTATATAGCTGAAATGTAAATGTGGCTGAAATGTATATATAGCTGAAATGTAAATGTAGCTGAAATGTAAATGTAGCTGAAATGTAAATGTAGCTGAAATGTGTATATAGCTGAAATGTAAATGTGGCTGAAATGTAAATGTGGCTGAAATGTAAATTTGGCTGAAATGTATATATATGGCTGAAATGTATATATGGCTGAAATGTAAATGTGGCTGAAATGTAAATGTGGCTGAAATGTATATATGGCTGAAATGTATATATAGCTGAAATGTATATATGGCTGAAATGTAAATGTGGCTGAAATGTATATATAGCTGAAATGTAAATGTGGCTGAAATGTATATATAGCTGAAATGTAAATGTAGCTGAAATGTATACATAGCTGAAATGTAAATGTAGCTGAAATGTAAATGTGGCTGAAATGTATATATAGCTGAAATGTATATATAACTGAAATGTAAATGTGGCTGAAATGTATATATAGCTGAAATGTAAATGTGGCTGAAATGTAAATGTGGCTGAAATGTAAATGTGGCTGAAATGTAAATGTGGCTGAAATGTAAATGTGGCTGAAATGTGTATATGTAGCTGAAATGTAAATGTAGCTGAAATGTAAATGTGGCTGAAATGTGTATATAGCTGAAATGTAAATGTGGCTGAAATGTATATATAGCTGAAATGTAAATGTAGCTGAAATGTATACATAGCTGAAATGTAAATGTAGCTGAAATGTAAATGTGGCTGAAATGTATATATAGCTGAAATGTATATATAACTGAAATGTAAATGTGGCTGAAATGTATATATAGCTGAAATGTAAATGTAGCTGAAATGTAAATGTGGCTGAAATGTAAATGTGGCTGAAATGTAAATGTGGCTGAAATGTAAATGTGGCTGAAATGTGTATATAGCTGAAATGTAAATGTAGCTGAAATGTAAATGTGGCTGAAATGTGTATATAGCTGAAATGTAAATGTGGCTGAAATGTATATATGGCTGAAATGTAAATGTGGCTGAAATGTATATATGGCTGAAATGTATATATAGCTGAAATGTAAATGTGGCTGAAATGTGTATATATAGCTGAAATGTATATATAGCTGAAATGTAAATGTAGCTGAAATGTAAATGTAGCTGAAATGTAAATGTAGCTGAACTGTATATATAGCTGAAATGTAAATGTGGCTGAAATGTGTATATAGCTGAAATGTAAATGTGGCTGAAATGTAAATGTGTCTGAAATGTATATATAGCTGAAATGTAAATGTAGCTGAAATGTAAATGTAGCTGAAATGTGTATATATAGCTGAAATGTAAATGTAGCTGAAATGTAAATGTAGCTGAAATGTAAATGTAGCTGAAATGTAAATGTAGCTGAAATGTAAATGTAGCTGAACTGTATATATAGCTGAAATGTAAATGTGGCTGAAATGTGTATATAGCTGAAATGTAAATGTGGCTGAAATGTAAATGTGGCTGAAATGTAAATGTGGCTGAAATGTATATATAGCTGAAATGTATATATAGCTGAAATGTATATATAGCTGAAATGTAAATGTAGCTGAAATGTAAATGTAGCTGAAATGTAAATGTAGCTGAAATGTAAATGTGGCTGAAATGTAATGTGGCTGAAATGTAAATGTGGCTGAAATGTGTATATAGCTGAAATGTAAATGTGGCTGAAATGTGTATATAGCTGAAATGTAAATGTGGCTAAAATGTATATATAGCTGAAATGTGTATATATAGCTGAAATGTAAATGTAGCTGAAATGTAAATGTAGCTGAAATGTAAATGTAGCTGAAATGTAAATGTAGCTGAACTGTATATATAGCTGAAATGTAAATGTGGCTGAACTGTATGTATAGCTGAAATGTAAATGTAGCTGAAATGTAAATGTGGCTGAAATGTGTATATAGCTGAAATGTAAATGTGGCTGAAATGTAAATGTGGCTGAAATGTAAATGTGGCTGAAATGTAAATGTGGCTGAAATGTGTATATAGCTGAAATGTAAATGTAGCTGAAATGTAAATGTGGCTGAAATGTGTATATAGCTGAAATGTAAATGTGGCTGAAAGGTATATATGGCTGAAATGTAAATGTGGCTGAAATGTAAATGGCTGAAATGTATATAGCTGAAATGTAAATGTGGCTGAAATGTAAATATAGCTGAAATGTAAATATAGCTGAAATGTAAATGTAGCTGAAATGTAAATGTAGCTGAACTGTATATATAGCTGAAATGTAAATGTGGCTGAAATGTGTATATAGCTGAAATGTAAATGTGGCTGAAATGTAAATGTGTCTGAAATGTATATATAGCTGAAATGTAAATGTATCTGAAATGTAAATGTAGCTGAAATGTGTATATATAGCTGAAATGTAAATGTAGCTGAAATGTAAATGTAGCTGAAATGTAAATGTAGCTGAAATGTAAATGTAGCTGAAATGTAAATGTAGCTGAACTGTATATATAGCTGAAATGTAAATGTGGCTGAAATGTGTATATAGCTGAAATGTAAATGTGGCTGAAATGTAAATGTGGCTGAAATGTAAATGTGGCTGAAATGTAAATGTGGCTGAAATGTATATATAGCTGAAATGTAAATGTAGCTGAAATGTAAATGTAGCTGAAATGTAAATGTAGCTGAAATGTAAATGTGGCTGAAATGTAATGTGGCTGAAATGTAAATGTGGCTGAAATGTGTATATAGCTGAAATGTAAATGTGGCTGAAATGTGTATATAGCTGAAATGTAAATGTGGCTGAAATGTAATATAGCTGAAATGTAAATGTAGCTGAAATGTATATATAGCTGAAATGTAAATGTAGCTGAAATGTAAATGTAGCTGAAATGTAAATGTAGCTGAAATGTAAATGTAGCTGAAATGTAAATGTAGCTGAACTGTATATATAGCTGAACTGTAAATGTGGCTGAAATGTAAATGTAGCTGAAATGTAAATGTAGCTGAAATGTAAATGTAGCTGAAATGTAAATGTGGCTGAAATGTAAATGTGGCTGAAATGTGTATATAGCTGAAATGTAAATGTGGCTGAAATGTAAATGTGGCTGAAATGTATATATAGCTGAAATGTAAATGTAGCTGAAATGTAAATGTAGCTGAAATGTGTATATATAGCTGAAATGTAAATGTCGCTGAAATGTAAATGTAGCTGAAATGTAAATGTAGCTGAAATGTATATATAGCTGAAATGTAAATGTGGCTGAAATGTGTATATAGCTGAAATGTAAATGTGGCTGAAATGTATATATAGCTGAAATGTAAATGTGGCTGAAATGTAATATGTAGCTGAAATGTAAATGTGGCTGAAATGTATATATAGCTGAAATGTAAATGTGGCTGAAATGTGTATATATAGCTGAAATGTAAATGTAAATGTAAATGTGTCTGAAATGTATATATAGCTGAAATGTAAATGTAGCTGAAATGTAAATGTAGCTGAAATGTGTATATATAGCTGAAATGTAAATGTAGCTGAAATGTAAATGTAGCTGAAATGTAAATGTAGCTGAAATGTAAATGTAGCTGAAATGTAAATGTAGCTGAACTGTATATATAGCTGAAATGTAAATGTGGCTGAAATGTGTATATAGCTGAAATGTAAATGTGGCTGAAATGTATATATAACTGAAATGTAAATGTGGCTGAAATGTATATATAGCTGAAATATAAATGTAGCTGAAATGTATACATAGCTGAAATGTAAATGTCGCTGAAATGTAAATGTAGCTGAAATGTAAATGTAGCTGAAATGTAAATGTGGCTGAAATGTAAATGTGGCTGAAATGTAAATGTAGCTGAAATGTATATATAGCTGAAATGTAAATGTGGCTGAAATGTGTATATAGCTGAAATGTAAATGTGGCTGAAATGTATATATAGCTGAAATGTAAATGTAGCTGAAATGTTAATATAGCTGAAATGTAAATGTAGCTGAAATGTAAATGTAGCTGAAATGTAAATGTAGAACTGTATAATAGCTGAAATGTAAATGTGGCTGAAATGTATAGCTGAAATAAATAGCTGAAATGTAAATGTGGCTGAAATGTGTATATAGCTGAAATGTAAATGTGGCTGAAATGTAAATGTAGCTGAAATGTAAATGTGGCTGAAATGTAAATGTGGCTGAAATGTAAATGTGCTGAAATGTAAATATAGCTGAAATGTAAATGTAGCTGAAATGTAAATGTGGCTGAAATGTATATATAGCTGAAATGTAAATGTAACTGAAATGTATATATGGCTGAAATGTAAATGTGGCTGAAATGTATATATGGCTGAAATGTATATATAGCTGAAATGTAAATGTGCTGAAATGTAAATGTGAAATGCTGAAATGTAAATGTAGCTGAAATGTAAATGTAGCTGAAATGTATATATAGCTGAAATGTAAATGTGGCTGAAATGTAAATATAGCTGAAATGTAAATGTGGCTGAAATGTAAATGTGTCTGAAATGTATATATAGCTGAAATGTAAATGTATCTGAAATGTAAATGTAGCTGAAATGTAAATATAGCTGAAATGTAAATGTAGCTGAAATGTAAATGTAGCTGAAATGTAAATGTAGCTGAAATGTAAATGTAGCTGAAATGTAAATGTAGCTGAACTGTATATATAGCTGAAATGTAAATGTGGCTGAAATGTGTATATAGCTGAAATGTAAATGTGGCTGAAATGTAAATGTGGCTGAAATGTAAATGTGGCTGAAATGTAAATGTGGCTGAAATGTATATATAGCTGAAATGTATATATAGCTGAAATGTAAATGTAGCTGAAATGTAAATGTAGCTGAAATGTAAATGTAGCTGAAATGTAAATGTAGCTGAAATGTAAATGTGGCTGAAATGTAATGTGGCTGAAATGTAAATGTGGCTGAAATGTAATATAGCTGAAATGTAAATGTGGCTGAAATGTGTATATAGCTGAAATGTAAATGTGGCTAAAATGTATATATAGCTGAAATGTAAATGTAGCTGAAATGTGTATATATAGCTGAAATGTAAATGTAGCTGAAATGTAAATGTAGCTGAAATGTAAATGTAGCTGAAATGTAAATGTAGCTGAAATGTAAATGTAGCTGAACTGTATATATAGCTGAAATGTAAATGTGGCTGAACTGTATATATAGCTGAAATGTAAATGTAGCTGAAATGTAAATGTGGCTGAAATGTAAATGTAGCTGAAATGTAAATGTGGCTGAAATGTGTATATAGCTGAAATGTAAATGTGGCTGAAATGTAAATGTGGCTGAAATGTATATATAGCTGAAATGTAAATGTAGCTGAAATGTAAATGTAGCTGAAATGTGTATATATAGCTGAAATGTAAATGTCGCTGAAATGTAAATGTAGCTGAAATGTAAATGTAGCTGAACTGTATATATAGCTGAAATGTAAATGTGGCTGAAATGTGTATATAGCTGAAATGTAAATGTGGCTGAAATGTAAATGTGGCTGAAATGTATATATAGCTGAAATGTAAATGTGGCTGAAATGTGTATATGTAGCTGAAATGTAAATGTGGCTGAAATGTAGTAAATGTGGCTGAAATGTAAATGTGGCTGAAATGTAAATGTGGCTGAAATGTATATATAGCTGAAATGTAAATGTGGCTGAAATGTATATATGTAGCTGAAATGTAAATGTGGCTGAAATGTATATATAGCTGAAATGTAAATGTGGCTGAAATGTATATATAGCTGAAATGTAAATGTGGCTGAAATGTATATATAGCTGAAATGTAAATGTAGCTGAAATGTAAATGTAGCTGAAATGTAAATGTAGCTGAAATGTAAATGTGGCTGAAATGTAAATGTAGCTGAAATGTAAATGTAGCTGAAATGTAATGTGGCTGAAGTGTAAATGTGGCTAAAATATATATATAGCTGAAATGTAAATGTGGCTGAAATGTGTATATAGCTGAAATGTAAATGTAGCTGAAATGTAAATGTAGCTGAAATGTAAATGTAGCTGAACTGTATATATAGCTGAAATGTAAATGTGGCTGAAATGTGTATATAGCTGAAATGTAAATGTGGCTGAAATGTAAATGTAGCTGAAATGTAAATGTAGCTGAAATGTATATATAGCTGAAATGTAAATGTGGCTGAAATGTATATATAGCTGAAATGTAAATGTGGCTGAAATGTATATATAGCTGAAATGTAAATGTAGCTGAAATGTAAATGTAGCTGAAATGTAAATGTAGCTGAAATGTAAATGTGGCTGAAATGTAAATGTAGCTGAAATGTATATATAGCTGAAATGTAAATGTAGCTGAAATGTAAATGTAGCTGAAATGTAATGTGGCTGAAGTGTAAATGTGGCTAAAATATATATATAGCTGAAATGTAAATGTGGCTGAAATGTGTATATAGCTGAAATGTAAATGTAGCTGAAATGTAAATGTAGCTGAAATGTAAATGTAGCTGAACTGTATATATAGCTGAAATGTAAATGTGGCTGAAATGTGTATATAGCTGAAATGTAAATGTGGCTGAAATGTAAATGTAGCTGAAATGTATATATAGCTGAAATGTAAATGTAGCTGAAATGTAAATGTAGCTGAAATGTAAATGTAAATGTAAATGTAGCTGAACTGTATATATAGCTGAAATGTAAATGTGGCTGAAATGTGTATATAGCTGAAATGTAAATGTGGCTGAAATGTAAATGTGGCTGAAATGTATATGTGGCTGAAATGTATATGTGGCTGAAATGTATATGTAGCTGAAATGTAAATGTGGCTGAAATGTGTATATATAGCTGAAATGTAAATGTGGCTGAAATGTGTATATAGCTGAAATGTACATGTGGCTGAAATGTGTATATATAGCTGAAATGTAAATGTGGCTGAAATGTGTATATATAGCTGAAATGTAAATGTGGCTGAAATGTGTATATAGCTGAAATGTAAATGTGGCTGAAATGTATATATAACTGAAATGT
>NW_027010382.1:0-32545 GCF_036934945.1 Oncorhynchus masou masou
TGGCCAAGATGTTACGGTTTTCTAGGTGTGAAGGAGAGTCGGACCAAAATGCGTCGTGTAGATTACGATCCATGTTTAACGAACTGAAGAAACACGAATCAAAATAACAACACTACAAAAACAATGAACGTAACGAAAACCGAAACAGCCTAATACTGGTGCAAACTAATACACGATGGACTAAAGGACATCAGGACAATCACCCACGAAATACTCAAAGAATATGGCTGCCTAAATATGGTTCCCAATCAGAGACAACGATAAACACCTGCCTCTGATTGAGAACCACTTCAGACAGCCATAGACTTATCTAGAACACCCCACTAAGCTACAATCCCAATACAAAACACACCACATACAAAAACCCATGCCACACCCTGGCCTGACCAAATAAATTAAGAAAAACACAAAATACTTAGACCAGGGCGTGACACAAGCTTCCTGCCATTCACAACCTCTATACCAGGCGGTGTCAGAGGACAGCCCTACAAGTTGTCTTTAGACTCCAGCCACACTAGTCATAGATTATTCTCTGTTACCGCACGGTAAGCGGTACCGGAGCGCCAAGTCTAGGTCCAAGAGGCTTCTAAACAACTTCTACACCCAAACCCTAAGACTGCTGAATGTCTAATCAGATAGCTAACTAGACTTTTTGAATTGTCCTCCCCTCTCCCCCTCTTTTGCGCTTCTGCCACTCTGTTATTATCTATGCATAGTCACATTAATAACTCTACCCACATGTACATATTACCTCAACTAACCGGTGCCCCCACACATTGACTCTGTACCGGTACCCCCCTGTATATAGTCTCGCTGTTGTTATTTTACTGCTGCTCTTTAATTACTTGTTACTTTGATCTATTATTCACATTCATTTTTGAACTGCATTGTTGGTTATACTCTGCTATAGTAGACAGTACTATACTCTGCTATAGTAGACAGTACTATACTCTGCAATCGTAGACAGTACTATACTCTGCTATAGTATACAGTACTATACTCTGCTATAGTAGACAGTACTATACTCTGCTATAGTATACAGTACTATACTCTGTTATAGTAGACAGTCCTATACTCTGCTATAGTAGACAGTACTACACTCTGCTATGGTAGACAGTACTATACTCTGCTATAGTAGACAGTACTATACTCTGCTATAGCAGACAGTACTATACTCTGCTATAGTATACAGTACTATACTCTGCAATAGTAGACAGTACTATACTCTGCTATAGCAGACAGTACTATACTCTGCTACAGTATACAGTACCATACTATGCTATAGTATACAGCACTATACTCTGCTATAGTAGACAGTACTATACTATGCTATAGTAGATAGTACTATACTCTGCTATAGTGTACAGTACTATACTCCACTATCGTATACATTACTATACTCTGCTATAGTAGACAGTACTATACTCTGCTATAGTATACAGTACTATACTCTGCTATAGTAGACAGTACTATACTCTGCTATAGTAGGCAGTACTATACCCTGCTATAGTAGACAGTACTATACTCTGCTATAGTATGCAGTACTATACTCTGCTATAGTGGACAGTACTATACCCCGCTATAGTAGACAGTACTATACTCTGCTATAGTAGATAGTACTATACTCTGCTATAGTATACAGTACTATACTCTGCTATAGTAGACAGTACTATACTCTGCTATAGTCGACAGTACTATACTCTGCTATAGTAGATAGTGCTATACTCTGCTATAGTATACAGTACTATACTCTCATTTAGTATACATTACTATACTCTGCTATAGTAGACAGTACTAAACTCTGCTATAGTATACAGTGCTATACTCTGCTATAGTAGGCAGTACTATACTCTGCTATAGTAGACAGTACTATACTCTGCTATAGTAGACAGTACTATACTCTGCTATGGTATACAGGACTATACTCTGCTATAGTGGACAGTACTATACTCTGCTATAGTATACAGCACTATACTCTGCTATAGTAAACAGTACTATACTCTGCTATAGTAGACAGTACTATACTCTACTGTGGTATACACTACTATGCTCTGCTATAGTAGACAGTACTATACTCTGCTATAGTATACAGTACTATACTCTGCTATAGTAGACAGTACTATACTCTGCTATAGTAGACAGTACTATACTCTGCTATAGTATACAGTACTATACTCTGCTAAAGTGGACAGTACTATACTCTGCTATAGTATACAGTACTATACTCTGCTATAGTGGGCAGTACTATACTCTGCTATGGTATACAGTACTGTACTCTGCTATAGTATACAGTACTATACTCTGCCATAGTAGACAGTACTATACTCTGCTATAGTATACAGTACTATACTCTGCTATAGTGGGCAGTACCATACTCTGCTATAGTAGACAGTACTATACTCTGCTATAGTATACAGTACTATACTCTGCTATAGTAGACAGTACTATACTATGCTATATTAGACAGTACTATACTATTCTATAGTATACAGTACTATATTCTGCTATAGTATACAGTACTATACTTTGCTATAGTAGACAGTACTATACTCTGCTATAGTAGACAGTACTATACTCTGCTATAGTATACAGCACTATCCTCTGCTATAGCAGACAGTACTATACTCTGCTATAGTATACAGTACTATACTCTGCTATAGTAGACAGTACTATACTCTGCTATAGTAGACAGCACTAAACTCTGCTATAGTATACCGTACTGTTTTCCGGTTCCGGGTTGGAGCGAGCGGTCGCATCTACACTTCGGTCCGCAGGTAGTATAACTTTTCATTACATTTCATGATAGTACAACGGTTTGATTTGTCTAATCTTAGCAATTTCTTCTTAGCTAGCTACATAGCCGTCTTCGTTCAAAGATAATTGCGTAATTATCGTATTTCGTCGTCCTAACGTAGTCTACACTGCTTTCTGCCCAGCAGCTAGCTAACGTCCACTAGCATAGCAGCTAGCTAAAGTCCACTAGCACTGTAGAAACTATTACACTCAACGACTCGATTAGTGTAGTGTTAGCTAGCTACATAGTTGTCTTTGCTGATCGTATTTTGTCGTCCTAACGTAGTCTACACTGCTTTCTGCCCAGCAGCTAGCTAACGTCCACTAGCACAGCAGCTAGCTAACGTCCACTAGCACTGTAGAAACTATTACACTCAATGACTCGATTAGTGTAGTGTTAGCTAGCTACATAGTTGTCTTTGCTGTCTTCATATCCAAGGTAATTGTGTAGCTTAGAGTGTGTAGACTTAGAGTGATTATCTTAATTTACCGAGGTTAGCTAGCCAGCTATTTGTCGTCCTTAACGTAGGAGTCACTGCTAGCTAGCTAGCCAACAGCTAGCCAACGTCTTCCGAATTGAACTTCAACAACCCGGTCAACATTCCGCCTCGGTCCACAGGTAGTATCACATTTTCATTTCACTTCATTACAGTACAACGGTTTGATTTGTTTGATCGTAGCTAGCTAGCTACTTAGCCGTCTTTGTATATCTAAGACAATTGTGTAGTCTGGAGCGATTTTCTAGGTTAGCTAGCCAGCTATTGTCGTTCTTTTAACGTAACGTTACGTAATCAACACTGCTAGCTAGCCAGCTAGCCCCGAATAGCAGCACTGTAGAAACTATTACACTCGACGGAACGACTTGATTAGTGTAGTGTCAACAACGTAGCCACTGCCAGCTAGCCTACTCCAGCAGTACTGTATCATTTCAATCATTTTAGTCAATAAGATTCTTGCTACGTAAGCTTAACGTTCTGAACATTCGATAAGTGTAGTCCACTTGTCATTCCAATCTCCTTTGCATTAGCGTAGCCTCTTCTGTAGCCTGTCAACTATGTGTCTATCTATCCCTGTTCTCTCCTCTCTGCACAGACCATACAAACGCTCCACACCGCGTGGCCGCGGCCACCTAATCTGGTGGTCCCAGCGCGCACGACCCACGTGGAGTTCCAGGTCTCCGGTAGCCTCTGGAACTGCCGATCTGCGGCCAACAAGGCAGAGTTCATCTCAGCCTATGCCTCCCTCCAGTCCCTCGACTTCTTGGCACTGACGGAAACATGGATCACCACAGACAACACTGCTACTCCTACTGCTCTCTCTTCGTCCGCCCACGTGTTCTCGCACACCCCGAGAGCTTCTGGTCAGCGGGGTGGTGGCACCGGGATCCTCATCTCTCCCAAGTGATCATTCTCTCTTTCTCCCCTCACCCATCTGTCTATCGCCTCCTTTGAATTCCATGCTGTCACAGTTACCAGCCCTTTCAAGCTTAACATCCTTATCATTTATCGCCCTCCAGGTTCCTCGGAGAGTTCATCAATGAGCTTGATGCCTTGATAAGCTCCTTTCCTGAGGACGGCTCACCTCTCACAGTCCTGGGCGACTTTAACCTCCCCACGTCTACCTTTGACTCATTCCTCTCTGCCTCCTTCTTTCCACTCCTCTCCTCTTTTGACCTCACCCTCTCACCTTCCCCCTACTCACAAGGCAGGCAATACGCTCGACCTCATCTTTACTAGATGCTGTTCTTCCACTAACCTCATTGCGACTCCCCTCCAAGTCTCCGACCACTACCTTGTATCCTTTTCCCTCTCGCTCTCATCCAACACTTCCCACACTGCCCCTACTCGGATGGTATCGCGCCGTCCCAACCTTCGCTCTCTCTCCCCCGCTACTCTCTCCTCTTCCATCCTATCATC
Source organism: Oncorhynchus masou masou (assembly GCF_036934945.1). Classification (NCBI taxonomy): domain Eukaryota; kingdom Metazoa; phylum Chordata; class Actinopteri; order Salmoniformes; family Salmonidae; genus Oncorhynchus; species Oncorhynchus masou. Next base: position 4,710 of record NW_027010382.1, read on the forward strand.
TCTTCCCTCTGCTCATACCTTCTCCAACCTATCTCCTGATTCTGCCTCCTCAACCCTCCTCTCTTCCCTTTCTGCATCCTTTGACTCTCTATGTCCCCTATCCTCCAGGCCGGCTCGGTCCTCCCCTCCCGCTCCGTGGCTAGACGACTCACTGCGAGCTCACAGAACAGTGCTCCGTGCAGCCGAGCGGAAATGGAGGAAAACTCGCCTCCCTGCGGACCTGGCATCCTTTCACTCCCTCCTCTCTACATTTTCCTCCTCTGTCTCTGCTGCTAAAGCCACTTTCTTCCACTCTAAATTCCAAGCATCTGCCTCTAACCCTAGGAAGCTCTTTGCCACCTTCTCCTCCCTCCTGAATCCTCCTCCCCCTCCCCCCCCCCTCCTCCCTCTCTGCAGATGACTTCGTCAACCATTTTGAAAAGAAGGTCGACGACATCCGATCCTCGTTTGCTAAGTCAAACGACACCGCTGGTTCTGCTCACACTGCCCTACCCTGTGTTCTGACCTCTTTCTCCCCTCTCTCTCCAGATGAAATCTCGCTTCTTGTGACGGCCGGCCGCCCAACAACCTGCCCGCTTGACCCTATCCCCTCCTCTCTTCTCCAGGCCATTTCCGGAGACCTTCTCCCTTACCTCACCTCGCTCATCAACTCATCCCTGACCGCTGGCTACGTCCCTTCCGTCTTCAAGAGAGCGAGAGTTGCACCCCTTCTGAAAAAACCTACACTCGATCCCTCCGATGTCAACAACTACAGACCAGTATCCCTTCTTTCTTTTCTCTCCAAAACTCTTGAACGTGCCGTCCTTGGCCAGCTCTCCCGCTATCTCTCTCAGAATGACCTTCTTGATCCAAATTAGTCAGGTTTCAAGACTAGTCATTCAACTGAGACTGCTCTTCTCTGTATCACGGAGGCGCTCCGCACTGCTAAAGCTAACTCTCTCTCCTCTGCTCTCATCCTTCTAGACCTATCGGCTGCCTTCGACACTGTGAACCATCAGATCCTCCTCTCCACCCTCTCCGAGTTGGGCATCTCCGGCGCGGCCCACGCTTGGATTGCGTCCTACCTGACAGGTCGCTCCTACCAGGTGGCGTGGCGAGAATCTGTCTCCCGCCACGCGCTCTCACCACTGGTGTCCCCCAGGGCTCTGTTCTAGGCCCTCTCCTATTCTCGCTATACACCAAGTCACTTGGCTCTGTCATAACCTCACATGGTCTCTCCTATCATTGCTATGCAGACGACACACAATTAATCTTCTCCTTTCCCCCTTCTGATGACCAGGTGGCGAATCGCATCTCTGCATGTCTGGCAGACATATCAGTGTGGATGACGGATCACCACCTCAAGCTGAACCTCGGCAAGACGGAGCTGCTCTTCCTCCCGGGGAAGGACTGCCCGTTCCATGATCTCGCCATCACGGTTGACAACTCCATTGTTTCCTCCTCCCAGAGCGCTAAGAACCTTGGCGTGATCCTGGACAACACCCTGTCGTTCTCAACTAACATCAAGGCGGTGGCCCGTTCCTGTAGGTTCATGCTCTACAACATCCGCAGAGTACGCCCCTGCCTCACACAGGAAGCGGCGCAGGTCCTAATCCAGGCACTTGTCATCTCCCCGTCTGGATTACTGCAACTCGCTGTTGGCTGGGCTCCCTGCCTGTGCCATCAAACCCCTACAACTCATCCAGAACGCCGCAGCCCGTCTGGTGTTCAACCTTCCCAAGTTCTCTCACGTCACCCCGCTCCTCCGCTCTCTCCACTGGCTTCCAGTTGAAGCTCGCATCCGCTACAAGACCATGGTGCTTGCCTACGGAGCTGTGAGGGGAACGGCACCGCAGTACCTCCAGGCTCTGATCAGGCCCTACACCCAAACAAGGGCACTGCGTTCATCCACCTCTGGCCTGCTCGCCTCCCTACCACTGAGGAAGTACAGTTCCCGCTCAGCCCAGTCAAAACTGTTCGCTGCTCTGGCCCCCCAATGGTGGAACAAACTTCCTTCTCACACCCCCCCCCTCCCCCTTAATGATTTAGATGCACTATTGCAAAGTGGCTGTTCCACTGGATGTCAGAAGGTGAATTCACCAATTTGTAAGTCGCTCTGGATAAGAGCGTCTGCTAAATGACTTAAATGTTAAATGTTAAATGTTAAATGTACTATACTCTGCTATAGTATACAGCGCTATACTCTGCTATAGTAGCCAGTACTATACTCTGCTATAGTAGACGGTACTATACTATGCTATAGTAGATAATACTATACTCTGCTATAGTATACAGTACTTTACTCTACTATAGTATACAGTACTATACTCTGCTATAGTAGACAGTACTATACTCTGCTATAGTATACAGTACTATACTCTGCTATAGTAGGCAGTACTATACGCTGCTATAGTAGACAGTACTATACTCTGCTATAGTAGACAGTACTATACTCTGCTATAGTATACAGTACTATACTCTGCAATAGTATTCATCACTATACTCGGCTATAGTAGACAGTACTATACTCTTCTATAGTAGACAGTACTATACTCTGCTATAGTAGATAGTACTATACTCTGCTATAGTATACAGTACTATACTATACTATGGTATACCGTACTATACTCTGCTATAGTAGACAGTACTATACTCTGCTATAGTATACAGTACTATACTCTGCTATAGTAGACAGTACTATACTCTTCTATAGTATACAGTACTATACTCTGCTATAGTGGGCAGTACTATACTCTGCTATAGTATATAGTACTGTACTCTGCTATAGTATACAGTGCTATACTCTGCCATAGTAGACAGTACTATACCCTGTTATAGTAGACAGCACTATACTCTGCTTTAGTACACAGTGCTATACTCTGCTATAGTATACAGTACTATACTCTGCTATAGTAGACAGTACTATACTCTGCTATAGTAGACAGTGCTATACTCTGATATAGTAGACAGTAATATACTCTGCTATAGTAGACAGTACTATACTCTGCTATAGTAGATAGTACCATACTCTGCTATAGTATACAGTACTATACTCTGCTATAGTAGACAGTACTATACTCTGCTATAGTAGACAGTACTATACTCTGCTATAGTAGATAGTACTATACTCTGCTATAGTATACAGTACTATACTCTACTATAGTATACATTACTATACTCTGCTATAGTAGACAGCACTATGCTCTGCTATAGTAGACAGCACTATACTCTGCTATAGTATACAGTGCTATACTCTGCTATAGTAGGCAATACTATACTCTGCTATAGTATACAGTACTATACTCTGCTATAGTAGACAGTACTATACTCTGCTATAGCATAGCAGACAGTACTATACTCTGCTATAGTAAACAGTACTATACTCTGCTATAGTAGACAGTACTATACTATGCTATAGCAGATAGTACTATACTCTGCTATAGTATACAGTACTATACTCTACTGTGGTATACAGTACTATGCTCTGCTATAGTAGACAGTACTATACTCTGCTATAGTATACAGTACTATACTTTGCTATAGTAGACAGTACTATACTTTGCTATAGTAGACAGTACTATACTTTGCTATAGTATACAGTACTATACTCTGCTATAGTATACAGTACTATACTTTGCTATAGTAGACAGTACTATACTTTGCTATAGTATACAGTACTATACTTTGCTATAGTAGACAGTACTATACTCTGCTATAGTAGACAGTACTATACTCTGCTATAGTAGACAGTACTATACTCTGCTATAGTAGACAGTACTATACTTTGCTATAGTAGACAGTACTATACTTTGCTATAGTAGACAGTACTATACTTTGCTATACTCTAGATGATAACCAAATGGGAATAAAAGATGATAACCAAATGGGAATAATAGATGATAATAGCTCCCTGCTTCAAAGGGTGTGTGTACCACAGGGGCCGTGTGTGTGTGTGTGTGTGTGTGTGTGTGTGTGTGTGTGTGTGTGTGTGTGTGTGTGTGTGCTTGCGTGGGCGCTCGTGCGTGTGTGTGTGTGTGTGTAATTACAGTGTGACCTCAATCCAACTGACGTCAGAGTCACAATCATGCCCCAGCCTACACACACACACACACACACACACACACACACACACACACACACACACACACACACACACACACACACACACACACACACACACACACACACACACACACACACACAGCCCCAGAGCTCTTCACAGGGCTGGGTTGGGGCTTGCTTGGGGAAAACATTCATTATTAAATCAAATAGATTGTTTGCAAATCACTTCAAACCAAGAGTCTTTTGAGAAATGTGTGTGTGTGTGTGTGTGTGTGTGTGTGTGTGTGTGTGTGTGTGTGTGTGTGTGTGTGTAGGCTGGGTCATGATTGTGACTCTGACGTCAGTTGGATTGAAGTCACACTGTAATTACACCCTCAGAGTGTTTTTAAATGTCACATGACCAAGGGGTTGCAGGTGTGATTGATAGTCACATGACCAAGGGGTTGCAGGTGTGATTGATAGTCACATGACCAAGGGGTTGCAGGTGTGATCGATAGTCACATGACCAAGGGGTAGCAGGTGTGATTGATAGTCACATGACCAAGGGGTTGCAGGTGTGATTGATAGTCACATGACCAAGGGGTTGCAGGTGTGATTGATAGTCACATGACCAAGGGGTAGCAGGTGTGATTGATAGTCACATGACCAAGGGGTAGCAGGTGTGATTGATAGTCACATGACCAAGGGGTTGCAGGTGTGATCGATAGTCACATGACCAAGGGGTAGCAGGTGTGATTGATAGTCACATGACCAAGGGGTAGCAGGTGTGATTGATAGTCACATGACCAAGGGGTTGCAGGTGTGATCGATAGTCACATGACCAAGGGGTTGCAGGTGTGATTGATAGTCACATGACCAAGGGGTTGCAGGTGTGATTGATAGTCACATGACCAAGGGGTAGCAGGTGTGATTGATAGTCACATGACCAAGGGGTTGCAGGTGTGATTGATAGTCACATGACCAAGGGGTAGCAGGTGTGATTGATAGTCACATGACCAAGGGGTTGCAGGTGTGATTGATAGTCACATGACCAAGGGGTAGCAGGTGTGATTGATAGTCACATGACCAAGGGGTAGCAGGTGTGATTGATAGTCACATGACCAAGGGGTAGCTGGTGTGATTGATAGTCACATGACCAAGGGGTAGCAGGTGTGATTGATAGTCACATGACCAAGGGGTAGCTGGTGTGATTGATAGTCACATGACCAAGGGGTAGCAGGTGTGATTGATAGTCACATGACCAAGGGGTAGCAGGTGTGATTGATAGTCACATGACCAAGGGGTAGCTGGTGTGATTGATAGTCACATGACCAAGGGGTAGCAGGTGTGATTGATAGTCACATGACCAAGGGGTTGCAGGTGTGATTGCAGGTTACTGTGAAAATAGGCGCCGACATGCAGGACCAAGTGAAACGTGTTGGATCAGGGAAGCAGTGTGTCTCGTTCAGAGGCGTGATTCTCTCCTAACTACCTCTTCTGAACCTCAGTTGAGACCTTCACACAACATTCATCTTTCAAAGACATGTTTTGATGTGTGTTTTGTACCTTGAGAAGACTGATCGTTGACAACAGACAGGATAATCCCGGCTTAACCAATCATATCAAAGACAGGGACTGAATCAAACTAACTTTTTATTCTCTGCACAAAACGATTGATTTCATTTATTTATTGTGAATAAACATTAGTTTTGATGCTGTTGTATAACAGGACATAGAACAACTAAAAGCCTATTAGAGATGGATTCTCTGAATACTTCCTGGTTAAATACAGTCGCTCTGTTCTAGGAACTTTTTCGACTTTAACATCTCATTTGAAACTTGATCTGAGTTGAAAGGTGATCCCATATATATATGTTATTATTTTTGGAACGAACAGCTGACTAAAAATGGGACAGCAGGGGGTTCATGCGGACTAGTCCGTTTCTGTGGTAACGTGGACTTGTAACAACTTGTTGACAGTACTGACTGGTGTTCTGATCCACTCCCCTACCTTGTTGTTTAAAGGCATCTGTGACCAACAGATGCATATCTGTACTCCCAGTCATGTGAAATCCATAGATTAGGGCCAAATGAATTAATTTCAATTGACTGATTTCCTTATATGAACTGTAACTCAGTCATATCTTTGAAATTGTTGCGTGTTGTGTTTATATTTCTGTTCAGTATATATATATTGTTTTGATATTTGAATGGTTATTACCGAGACTGCAGTCATTTGGCTGGCCAATTACCGTCAACCAGAATACCATGACCGGGGTTTTTGAATTCTACTCAGGAGGGTTTTTGGAAATAGACTACAGAGCTGGAGTGCTAATACAGAATCTATCTCAGGGCAGAAGGCACCTATCTCTGGGCAGAGGGCACCTATCTCTGGGCAGAGGGCAACTATCTCTGGGCAGAGGGCAACTATCTCTGGGCAGAGGGCAACTATCTCTGGGCAGAGGGCAACTATCTCTGGGCAGAGGGCAACTATCTCTGGGCAGAGGGCAACTATCTCTGGGCAGAGGGCAACTATCTCTGGGCAGAGGGCAACTATCTCTGGGCAAAGGGCAACTATCTCTGGGCAGAGGGCAACTATCTCTGGGCAGAGGGCAACTATCTCTGGGCAGAGGGCAACTATCTCTGGGCAGAGGGCAACTATCTCTGGGCAGGTGGTAACTATCTCTGGGCAGAGGGCACCTATCTCTGGGCAGAGGGCACCTATCTCTGGGCAGAGGCCACCTATCTCTGGGCAGAGGGCACCTATCTCTGGGCAGAGCTATCTCTGGGCAGAGGGCAACTATCTCTGAGCAGAGGCCACCTATCTCTGGGCAGAGGGCATCTATCTCTGGGCAGAGGGCAACTATCTCTGGGCAGAGGGCAACTATCTCTGGGCAGAGGGCACCTATCTCTGGGCAGAGGGCAACTATCTCTGGGCAGAGGGCAACTATCTCTGGGCAGAGGGCACCTATCTCAGGGCAGATGGCACCTATATCGTGCTGTGTTTTTCCAAAATAATTATTTACACTGTTTGGTCTTAGGTGGCCCGAATAACAGCACACTTACAGTTAACCAGGGCAGCTCTAGCAGGGCAGACATTTTACGAATTGACTTGTTGGAAAGGTGACATCCTATGACAGTGCCACGGTGAAAGTCACTGAGGTCTTCAGTACAGGCCATTCTACTACCAATGTTTGTCAGTGAAGATTGCATGGCTGTGTGCTCTATTTTATTCACCTGTCAGCAATGGGTGGAGCTGAAATACCTGAATCCACTAATTTGAAGGGGTGTCCACATACTTCTGGCCGTGTTGTGTATGTAAGAATGCTGTTCATAGACTAAAGCTTAGCATTCAGTACCATAGTCACCTTCAAGCTCAGGACCCTGGGACTGAACACCTTCCCCCTGGATCCTGGACTTCCTGACTGGCCACCCCCAAGCGGTGAGGGCAGGCAACAACACATCCACCCTCAGGAGCCTGAAAATATTTGTCACGGGCCTTCAGATCCTCATGAGGTTCTACACCTGCACCATCGAGAGCATCTTGACTGGCTACGTTACTGCCTGGTACGGCATCTACAAGTCACCCGACTCCACCTGAGCCATAGACTGCTCTCTCTGCTACCGCATGGTAAGTGGTACCAGTGCACCGAGTCTGGAACCAACAGGAACCTGATCAACCTCTAGCTACTATTATTGTTGTCTATCAACAATGGCAAGCCATCTGGGTCTGACAACTTGGATGGAAAATGACTGAGGATCTTGGGGAACTATGTTGCCATTTCTACAGTCTAAAGCCAACAGGAAAGTGGATGCTTCCAGACCTTAGAGGGAAGCAAAAGTCCTTCCGCTACCCAAGAATAGAAAAACAACCTTTGCAGGCACAAACAGCCTGATACCAACTCTTAGTAAACTTTTGGAAAACATTGTGTTTGACCAGAAACAATGCTATTTCACAGTAAACGAATAAACAACATACTTGCAGTCAGTTTCAGAATGTGGCAAGATGTAATCTGGGCCGAAATATGCTTCAAAAAACCAAAAGCATTGTATTTGGGACAAATCATTCACTAAACCCTAAATCTTAAGTAAATCTTGTAATAAATAATATGGAAATTGAGCAAGTTGAGGAAACTAAATTGCTTGGAGTAACCCTGGATTGTAAACTGTCATGGTCAAAACATGTTGATACAACAGTAGCTAAGATGGGGAGAAGTCTGTCCATAATAAAGCGCTGCTCTACCTTCTTAACAGCACTATCAACAAGGCAGGTCCTATAGGTCCTAGTTTCTACCTTCTTAACAACACTATCAACAAGGCAGGTCCTCAGGCCCTAGTTTCTACCTTCTTAACAACACTATCAACAAGGCAGGTCCTACAGGCCCTAGTTTCTACCTTCTTAACAACACTATCAACAAGGCAGGTCCTACAGGCCCTAGTTTCTACCTTCTTAACAACCCTATCAACAAGGCAGGTCCTACAGGCCCTAGTTTCTGCCTTCTTAACAACACTATCAACAAGGCAGGTCCTACAGGCCCTAGTTTCTACCTTCTTAACAGCACTATCAACAAGGCAGGTCCTACAGGCCCTAGTTTCTACCTTATAAACAACATTATCAACAAGGCAGGTCCTCAGGCCCTAGTTTCTACCTTCTTAACAACACTATCAGCAAGGCAGGTCCTACAGGCCCGAGTTCTGTCGCACCTGGACTGCTGTTCAGTCGTGTGGTCAGGTACCACAAAGAGGGACTTAGGAAAATTGCAATCGGTTAGATCAAAGCAGCACGGCTGGTCCTTGGATGTACACAGAGAGCTAGAGTTAATCATATGCATGCCAATCTCTCCTGGCTCAAAGTGGAGGAGAGATTGAAAGCATCACTGCTTGTATATGTGAGAGGTATTGACATGCTGAATGCACCAAGCTATCTATTTAAAATACTAGCACACAGCTCAGACGCTCAGGCATAACCTACAAGACATGCCACAAGAGGTCTATTCACAGTCTCCAAGTCCAGAACAGACTGTGGGAGACGCACAGTACTACACAGAGCCATGACTACATTCCACATCATGTTACTGATGCAGCAGTAAAATTAGATTGAAAAACAAATAAAAATACACCTTAAGGAAGCGGGGACTGTGAAGAGACACACACACACACACACACACACACACACACACACACACACACACACACACACACACACACACACACACACACACACACACACACACACACACACACACACACACAGGACCATGTAATGAAGTGGTTTGGGTTTTTAGACACTAAGTCAACTTGTTGACCTGCAGTTGAACCATATAGGACATTATAGGATTATTATAAAGTGTGTAATAATGTATTGTATTGTAGCTGTGTAGTGGTGTAATAATGTATTGTATTGTAGATATGTAGTGGTAGAGTAGTGGTGTTATAATGTATTGTATTGTACATATGTAGTGGTGTAATAATGTGTTGTATTGTAGATATGTATTGGTGTTATAATGTGTTGTATTGTAGATATGTAGTGGTGTTATAATGTATTGTTTTGTATATATGTAGTGGTGTTATAATGTGTTGTATTGTAGATATGTAGTGGTAGAGTTGTGGGGTAATAATGTGTTGTATTGTAGATATGTAGTGGTAGAGTAGTGGTGTTATAATGTATTGTATTGTAGATATGTAGTGGTAGAGTAGTGGTGTGATAGTGTATTGTATTGTATATATGTAGTGGTGTTATAATGTATTGTATTGTATATATGTAGTGGTGTTATAATGTGTTGTATTGCAGATATGTAGTGGTGTTATAATGTATTGTATTGTATATATGTAGTGGTGTTATAATGTGTTGTATTGTAGATATGTAGTGGTGTTATAATGCATTGTATTGTATATATGTAGTGGTGTTATAATGTGTTGTATTGTAGATATGTAGTGGTGTTATAATGTGTTGTATTGTAGATATGTAGTGGTGTTATAATGTATTGTTTTGTATATATGTAGTGGTGTTATAATGTGTTGTATTGTAGATATGTAGTGGTGTTATAATGTGCTGTATTGTAGATATGTAGTGGTAGAGTAGTGGTGTTATAATGTGTTGTATTGTAGATATGTAGTGGTGTGATAATGTATTGTATTGTATATATGTAGTGGTGTTATAATGTGTTGTATTGTAGATATGTAGTGGTGTTATAATGTGTTGTATTGTAGATATGTAGTGGTGTTATATTGTGTTGTATTGTAGATATGTAGTGGTGTAATAATGTGTTGTATGTAGATATGTAGTGGTAGAGTAGTGTGTAATAAAGTATTGTATTGTAGATATGTAGTGGTAGAGTAGTGGTGTGATAATGTATTGTATTGTAGATATGTAGTGGTAGAGTAGTGGTGTAATAATGTGTTGTATTGTAGATATGTAGTGGTGTTATAATGTATTGTATTGTAGATATGTAGTGGTAGAGTAGTGGTGTAATAATGTGTTGTATTGTAGATATGTAGTGGTGTTATAATGTATTGTATTGTAGATATGTAGTGGTAGAGTAGTGGTGTAATAATGTGTTGTATTGTAGATATGTAGTGGTGTTATAATGTATTGTATTGTAGATATGTAGTGGTAGAGTAGTGGTGTAATAATGTGTTGTATTGTAGATATGTAGTGGTGTTATAATGTATTGTATTGTAGATATGTAGTGGTAGAGTAGTGGTGTTATAATGTATTGTATTGTAGATATGTAGTGGTAGAGTAGTGGTGTTATAGTGTATTGTATTGTAGATATGTAGTGGTAGAGTAGTGGTGTTATAATGTGTTGTATTGTAGATATGTAGTGGTGTTATAATGTGTTATATTGTAGATATGTAGTGGTGTTATAATGTGTTGTATTGTAAATATGTAGTGGTGTTATAATGTGTTGTATTGTAGATATGTGGTGGTGTTATAATGTGTTGTATTGTAGATATGTAGTGGTGTAATAATGTATTGTATTGTAGATATGTAGTGGTGTTATAATGTATTGTATTGTAGATATGTAGTGGTGTAATAATGTATTGTATTGTAGATATGTAGTGGTGTTATAATGTGTTGTATTGTAGATATGTAGTGGTGTTATAATGTGTTGTATTGTAGATATGTAGTGGTGTTATAATGTGTTGTATTGTAAATATGTAGTGGTGTTATAATGTGTTGTATTGTAGATATGTGGTGGTGTTATAATGTGTAGTATTGTAGATATGTAGTGGTGTTATAATGTATTGTATTGTAGATATGTAGTGGTGTTATAATGTATTGTATTGTAGATATGTAGTGGTGTAATAATGTATTGTATTGTAGATATGTAGTGGTGTTATAATGTGTTGTATTGCAGATATGTAGTGGTGTTATAATGTGTTGTATTGTAGATATGTAGTGGTAGAGTAGTGGTGTTATAATGTGTTGTATTGTAGATATGTAGTGGTGTGATAATGTGTTGTATTGTAGATATGTAGTGGTGTTATAATGTATTGTATTGTAGATATGTAGTGGTGTTATAATGTGTAGTATTGTAGATATGTAGTGGTGTTATAATGTATTGTATTGTAGATATGTAGTGGTGTTATAATGTATTGTATTGTAGATATGTAGTGGTGTTATAATGTGTAGTATTGTAGATATGTAGTGGTGTTATAATGTATTGTATTGTAGATATGTAGTGGTGTAATAATGTATTGTATTGTAGATATGTAGTGGTGTTATAATGTGTTGTATTGTAGATATGTAGTGGTGTTATAATGTGTTGTATGGTGGATATGTAGTGGTGTTGTATTGTAGATATGTAGTGGTGTAATATTGTGTTGTATTGCAGATATGTAGTGGTGTTATAATGTGTTGTATTGTAGATATGTAGTGGTAGAGTACTGGTGTAATAATGTGTTGTATTGTAGATATGTAGTGGTGTTATAATGTATTGTATTGTAGATATGTAGTGGTAGAGTAGTGGTGTAATAATGTATTGTATTGTAGATATGTAGTGGTAGAGTAGTGGTGTTATAGTGTATTGTATTGTAGATATGTAGTGGTAGATAGTAGTGGTGTTATAATGTGTTGTATTGTAGATATGTAGTGGTGTTATAATGTATTGTATTGTAGATATGTAGTGGTAGAGTAGTGGTGTAATAATGTGTTGTATTGTAGATATGTAGTGGTGTTATAATGTATTGTATTGTAGATATGTAGTGGTAGAGTAGTGGTGTTATAATGTATTGTATTGTAGATATGTAGTGGTAGAGTAGTGGTGTTATAGTGTATTGTATTGTAGATATGTAGTGGTAGAGTAGTGGTGTTATAATGTGTTGTATTGTAGATATGTAGTGGTGTTATAATGTGTTGTATTGTAGATATGTAGTGGTGTTATAATGTGTTGTATTGTAAATATGTAGTGGTGTTATAATGTGTTGTATTGTAGATATGTGGTGGTGTTATAATGTGTAGTATTGTAGATATGTAGTGGTGTTATAATGTATTGTATTGTAGATATGTAGTGGTGATATAATGTATTGTATTGTAGATATGTAGTGGTGTAATAATGTATTGTATTGTAGATATGTAGTGGTGTTATAATGTGTTGTATTGCAGATATGTAGTGGTGTTATAATGTGTTGTATTGTAGATATGTAGTGGTGTTATAATGTGTTGTATTGTAAATATGTAGTGGTGTTATAATGTGTTGTATTGTAGATATGTGGTGGTGTTATAATGTGTAGTATTGTAGATATGTAGTGGTGTTATAATGTATTGTATTGTAGATATGTAGTGGTGTTATAATGTATTGTATTGTAGATATGTAGTGGTGTAATAATGTATTGTATTGTAGATATGTAGTGGTGTTATAATGTGTTGTATTGCAGATATGTAGTGGTGTTATAATGTGTTGTATTGTAGATATGTAGTGGTAGAGTAGTGGTGTTATAATGTGTTGTATTGTAGATATGTAGTGGTGTGATAATGTGTTGTATTGTAGATATGTAGTGGTGTTATAATGTATTGTATTGTAGATATGTAGTGGTGTTATAATGTGTAGTATTGTAGATATGTAGTGGTGTTATAATGTATTGTATTGTAGATATGTAGTGGTGTAATAATGTATTGTATTGTAGATATGTAGTGGTGTTATAATGTGTTGTTTTGTAGATATGTAGTGGTGTTATAATGTGTTGTATGGTGGATATGTAGTGGTGTTGTATTGTAGATATGTAGTGGTGTAATATTGTGTTGTATTGCAGATATGTAGTGGTGTTATAATGTGTTGTATTGTAGATATGTAGTGGTAGAGTACTGGTGTAATAATGTGTTGTATTGTAGATATGTAGTGGTGTTATAATGTATTGTATTGTAGATATGTAGTGGTAGAGTAGTGGTGTAATAATGTATTGTATTGTAGATATGTAGTGGTAGAGTAGTGGTGTTATAGTGTATTGTATTGTAGATTTGTAGTGGTAGAGTAGTGGTGTTATAATGTGTTGTATTGTAGATATGTAGTGGTGTTATAATGTATTGTATTGTAGATATGTAGTGGTAGAGTAGTGGTGTAATAATGTGTTGTATTGTAGATATGTAGTGGTGTTATAATGTATTGTATTGTAGATATGTAGTGGTAGAGTAGTGGTGTTATAATGTATTGTATTGTAGATATGTAGTGGTAGAGTAGTGGTGTTATAGTGTATTGTATTGTAGATATGTAGTGGTAGAGTAGTGGTGTTATAATGTGTTGTATTGTAGATATGTAGTGGTGTTATAATGTGTTGTATTGTAGATATGTAGTGGTGTTATAATGTGTTGTATTGTAAATATGTAGTGGTGTTATAATGTGTTGTATTGTAGATATGTGGTGGTGTTATAATGTGTAGTATTGTAGATATGTAGTGGTGTTATAATGTATTGTATTGTAGATATGTAGTGGTGATATAATGTATTGTATTGTAGATATGTAGTGGTGTAATAATGTATTGTATTGTAGATATGTAGTGGTGTTATAATGTGTTGTATTGCAGATATGTAGTGGTGTTATAATGTGTTGTATTGTAGATATGTAGTGGTAGAGTAGTGGTGTTATAATGTGTTGTATTGTAGATATGTAGTGGTGTGATAATGTGTTGTATTGTAGATATGTAGTGGTGTTATAATGTATTGTATTGTAGATATGTAGTGGTGTTATAATGTGTAGTATTGTAGTTATGTAGTGGTGTTATAATGTATTGTATTGTAGATATGTAGTGGTGTAATAATGTATTGTATTGTAGATATGTAGTGGTGTTATAATGTGTTGTATTGTAGATATGTAGTGGTGTTATAATGTGTTGTATGGTAGATATGTAGTTGTGTTGTATTGTAGATATGTAGTGGTGTAATATTGTGTTGTATTGCAGATATGTAGTGGTGTTATAATGTGTTGTATTGTAGATATGTAGTGGTAGAGTACTGGTGTAATAATGTGTTGTATTGTAGATATGTAGTGGTGTTATAATGTGTTGCATTGTAGATATGTAGTGGTGTTATAATGTGTTCCATTGTAGATATGTAGTGGTGTTATAATGTGTTGTATTGTAGATATGTAGTGGTGTGATAATGTGTTGTATTGTAGATATGTAGTGGTGTGATAATGTGTTGTATTGTAGATATGTAGTGGTGTTATAATGTATTGTATTGTAGATATGTAGTGGTGTTATAATGTGTAGTATTGTAGTTATGTAGTGGTGTTACAATGTGTTGTATTGTAGATATGTAGTGGTGTTGTAATGTGTTGTATTCTCAAATCAAATCAAGCCGAATTTCTTCAGCCTCCTGAGGTTGAAGAGCCGCTGCTGCGCCTTCTTCACGATGCTGTCTGTGTGAGTGGACCAATTCAGTTTGTCTGTGATGTGTATGCCGTGGAACTTAAAACTTGCTACTCTCTCCACTACTGTTCCATCGATGTGAATAGGGGGGTGTTCCCTCTGCTGTTTCCTGAAGTCCACAATCATCTCCTTAGTGTTGTTGACGTTGAGTGTGAGGTTGTTTTCCTGACACCACACTCCGAGGGCCCTCACCTCCTCCCTGTAGGCCGTCTCGTCGTTGTTGGTAATCAATCCTACCACTGTTGTGTCGTCCGCAAACTTGATGATTGATTTGGAGGCGTGCGTTGCCACGCAGTCGTGGGTGAACAGGGAGTACAGGAGAGGGCTCAGAACGCACCCTTGTGGGGCCCCAGTGTTGAGGATCAGCGGGGAGGAGATGTTGTTAACTACCCTCACCACCTGGGGGCGGCCCGTCAGGAAGTCCAGTACCCAGTTGCACAGGGCGGGGTCGAGACCCAGGGTCTCGAGTTTAATGACGAGCTTGGAGGGTACTATGGTGTTGAATGCCGAGCTGTAGTCGATGAACAGCATTCTCACATAGGTATTCCTCTTGTCCAGATGGGTTAGGGCAGTGTGCAGTGTGGTTGAGATTGCATCGTCTGTGGACCTATTTGGGCGGTAAGCAAATTGGCGTGGGTCTAGGGTGTCAGGTAGGGTGGAGGTGATATGGTCCTTGACTAGTCTTTCAAAGCACTTCATGATGATGGAAGTGAGTGCTACGGGGCGGTAGTCGTTTAGCTCAGTCACCTTAGCTTTCTTGGGAACAGGAACAATGGTGGCCCTCTTGAAGCATGTGGGAACAGCAGACTGGTATAGGGATTGGTTGAATATGTCCGTAAACACACCAGCCAGCTGGTCTGCGCATGCTCTGAGGGCGCGGCTGGGGATGCCGTCTGGGCCTGCAGCCTTGCGAGGGTTAACACGTTTAAATGTTTTACTCACCTCGGCTGCAGTGAAGGAGAGACCGCATGTTTCCGTTGCAGGCCGTGTCAGTGGCACTGTATTGTCCTCAAAGCGGGCAAAAAAGTTATTTAGTCTGCCTGGGAGCAAGACATCCTGTTCCGTGACTGGGCTGGATTTCTTCCTGTAGTCCGTGATTGACTGTAGACCCTGCCACATGCCTCGTGTGTCTGAGCCATTGAATTGAGATTCTACTTTGTCTCCGTACTGACGCTTAGCTTGTTTGATAGCCTTGCGGAGGGAATGGCTGCACTGTTTGTACTCGGTCATGTTACCAGACACCTTGACATGATTAAAAGCAGTGGTTCATGCTTTCAGTTTCACGCGAATGCTGCCATCAATCCACGGTTTCTGGTTAGGGAATGTTTTAATCGTTGCTATGGGAACGACATCTTCAACGCACGTTCTAATGAACTCGCACACCGAATCAGCGTATTCGTCAATGTTGTTATCTGACGCAATACGAAACATGTCCCAGTCCACGTGATGGAAGCAGTCTTGGAGTGTGGAGTCAGCTTGGTCGGACCAGCGTTGGACAGACCTCAGCGTGGGAGCTTCTTGTTTTAGTTTTTGTCTGTAGGCAGGTATCAGCAAAATGGAGTCGTGGTCAGCTTTTCCGAAAGGGGGGCGGGGCAGGGCCTTATATGCATCGCGGAAGTTAGAGTAACAGTGATCCAAGGTTTTTCCACCCCTGGTTGCGCAATCGATATGCTGATAAAATTTAGGGAGTCTTGTTTTCAGATTAGCCTTGTTAAAATCCTCAGCAACAATGAATGCAGCCTCCGGATAAATGGTTTCCAGTTTGCAAAGAGTTAAATAAAGTTCGTTCAGAGCCATCGATGTGTCTGCTTGGGGGGGGGGGATATATACGGCTGTGATTATAATCAAAGATAATTCTCTTGGTAGATAATGCGGTCTAGATTTGATTGTGAGGATTTCTAAATCAGGTGAACAGAAGGATTTGAGTTCCTGTATGTTTCTTTCATCGCACCATGTCTCGTTAGCCATAAGGCATACGCCCCCACCCCTCTTCTTACCAGAAAGGTGTTTGTTTCTGTCGGCGCGATGCGTGGAGAAACCCGTTGGCTGCACCGCTTCAGATAGCGTCTCTCCAGTGAGCCATGTTTCCGTGAAGCACAGAACGTTACATTTTAACATTTACATTTAAGTCATTTAGCAGACGCTCTTATCCAGAGCGACTTACAAATTGGTGAATTCACCTTCTGACATCAGTGGAAGTACCCCAGGTTACATTCTCTGATGTCCCTCTGGAATGCTACCCTTGCTCAGATTTCATCAACCTTGTTGTCAAGAGACTGGACATTGGCAAGAAGAATGCTAGGGAGTGGTGCACGGTGTGCCCGTCTCCGGAGTCTGACCAGAAGACCGCCTCGTTTCCCTCTTTTTCGGAGTCGTTTTTTTGGGTCGCTGCATGCGATCCATTCCGTTGTCCTGTTTGTAAGGCAGAACACAGGATCCGCGTCGCGAAAAACATATTCTTGGTCGTACTGATGGTGAGTTGACGCTGATCTTATATACAGTAGTTCTTCTCGACTGTATGTAATGAAACCTAAGATGACCTGGGGTACTAATGTAAGAAATAACACGTAAAAAATCAAAAAACTGCATAGTTTCCTAGGAACGCGAAGCGAGGCGGCCATCTCTGTCGGCGCCGGAAGGACTCCGTAGATATGTAGTGGTGTTATATTGTGTTGTATTGTAGATATGTAGTGGTGTTATAATGTGTTGTATTGTAGATATGTAGTGGTAGAGTAGTGGTGTTATAATGTGTTGTATTGTAGATATGTAGTGGTGTTATAATGTGTTGTATTGTAGATATGTAGTGGTGTTATAATGTGTTGTATTGTAGATATGTATTGGTGTTATAATGTATTGTATTGTAGATATGTAGTGGTAGAGTAGTGGTGTTATAATGTATTGTATTGTAGATATGTAGTGGTGTTATAATGTGTTGTATTGTAGATATGTAGTGGTGTGATAATGTGTTGTATTGTAGATATGTAGTGGTGTTATAATGTGTTGTATTGTAGATATGTAGTGGTGTTATAATGTGTTGTATTGTAGATATGTTGTGGTGTAATAATGCGTTGTATTGTAGATATGTAGTGGTGTTATAATGTGTTGTATTGTAGATATGTAGTGGTGTTATAATGTGTTGTATTGTAGATATGTAGTGGTGTTATAATGTGTTGTATTGTAGATATGTAGTGGTGTTATAATGTGTTGTATTGTAGATATGTAGTGGTGTTATAATGTGTTGTATTGTAGATATGTAGTGGTGTTATAATGTGTTGTATGGTAGATATGTAGTGGTAGAGTAGTGGTGTTATAATGTGTTGTATTGTAGATATGTAGTGGTGTTATAATGTGTTATATTGTAGATATGTAGTGGTGTTATAATGTGTTGTATTGTAGATATGTAGTGGTGGAGTCGTTTTGTAATAATGTGTTGTATTGTAAATATGTAGTGGTGTTATATTGTGTTGTATTGTAGATATGTAGTGGTGTTATAATGTGTTGTATGGTAGATATGTAGTGGTAGAGTAGTGGTGTTATAATGTGTTGTATTGTAGATATGTAGTGGTGTTATAATGTGTTGTATTGTAGATATGTAGTGGTGTTATAATGTGTTGTATTGTAGATATGTAGTGGTAGAGTAGTGGTGTTATAATGTGTTGTATTGTAGATATGTAGTGGTGTTATAATGTGTTGTATTGTAGATATGTAGTGGTGTTATAATGTGTTGTATGGTAGATATGTAGTGGTAGAGTAGTGGTGTTATAATGTGTTGTATTGTAGATATGTAGTGGTGTTATAATGTGTTATATTGTAGATATGTAGTGGTGTTATAATGTGTTGTATTGTAGATATGTAGTGGTGGAGTCGTGGTGTAATAATGTGTTGTATTGTAAATATGTAGTGGTGTTATAATGTGTTGTATTGTAGATATGTAGTGGTAGAGTAGTGGTGTTATAATGTGTTGTATTGTAGATATGTAGTGGTAGAGTAGTGGTGTTATAATGTTTTGTATTGTAGATATGTAGTGGTGTACTAATGTGTTGTATTGTAGATATGTAGTGGTAGAGTAGTGGTGTAATAATGTGTTGTATTGTAGATATGTAGTGGTGTTATAATGTGTTGTATTGTAGATATGTAGTGGTGTGATAATGTGTTGTATTGTAGATATGTAGTGGTAGAGTAGTGGTGTAATAATGTGTTGTATTGTAGATATGTAGTGGTGTTATAATGTGTTGTATTGTAGATATGTAATGGTGTTATAATGTGTTGTATTGTAGATATGTAGTGGTGTTGTAATGTGTTGTATTGTAGATATGTAGTGGTGTTATAATGTGTTGTATTGTAGATATGTAGTGGTGTTATAATGTGTTGTATTGTAGATATGTAATAACTGAATTTAACAATAAACACTTTTCAGACATTTTCATTTGAGAAACATGGATTGTGTTCTAATCCTGACATGAGACTGTGAATGCTTGTGATTGGCTAACAGGATGAATACAAAAAAATACAGTGCTGGTACTTCTTGTATATAGTCATGTTATTACCTGATAGTCCCTGTATATAACCATGTTATTACCTGGTACTCCCTGTATATAACCATGTTATTACCTGGTACTCCCTGTATATAACCATGTTATGACCTGGTACTCCCTGTATATAGTCATATTATTACCTGGTACTCTATGTATATAGCCAAGTTATTACCTGGTACTTTCTGTATATAGCCATGTTATTACCTGGTACTACCTGTATATAGTCATATTATTACCTGGTACTCTATGTATATAGCCAAGTTATTACCTGGTACTCCCTGTATATAGCCATGTTATTACCTGGTACTCCCTGTATATAACCATGTTATTACCTGGTACTCCCAGTATATAACAATGTTATTACCTGGTACTCGCTGTATATAACCATATCTGGTACTCCCTGTATATAACCATGGTATTACCTCCCTGTATATAACAATGTTATTACCTGGTACTCTCTGTATATAACCATGTTATTACCTGGTACTCCCCGTATATAACCATGTTATTACCTGGTACTCCCTGTATATAACCATGGTATTACCTGGTACTCCCTGTATATAACCATGTTATTAACCTGGTACTCCCTGTATATAACCATGTTATTAACCTGGTACTCCCTGTATATAACCATGGTATTACCTGGTACTCCCTGTATATAACCATGTTATTACCTGGTACTCCCTGTATATAGCCATGTTATTACCTGGTACTCCCTGTATATAGCCATGTTATTACCTGGTACTCGCTGTATATAGTCATATTATTACCTGGTACTTCCTGTATATAGCCATGTTATTACCTGGTACTTCCTGTATATAGCCATGTTATTACCTGGTACTTCCTGTATATAGCCATGGTATTACATGGTACTTCCTGTATAGAGCCATATAGGCCAAATGTGTAACAGATACACATCTGCAGAAGACAAACTAGGACCTCTCTGTGTAACAGAAACAGAAGAACATACACACGGTCCTATCATTTGTTAACCATCCTGCACATATAGCAACATGTCACAGACAAGCAGACTCAGATATTCTCTGATTATGCAATCACACAGGAATTCACACAATTAGCTACTCCAGCTGAACTCAACGTTAAGGAAATGCTTGGCTTGACAAGGAGTAGAAACACCTGGGTTTGGAGAGGAGAGGGCCAGATACAGGCTGTCCTCCCCTTCTGACTAGAGGAGGAATATCCATCGCTCTGGAAGTACCCATCACTGTGGAATACCCTTCACCGTGGAAGTACCCTTCACTGTGGAAGTACTCATCACTGTGGAATACCCTTCACTGTGGAAGTACTCATCACTGTGGAAGTACTCATCAATGTGGAAGTACTCATCACTGTGGAAGTACTCATCACTGTGGAAGTACTCATCACTGTGGAATACCCTTCATTGTGGAAGTACCCATCACTGTGGAAGTACTCATCACTGTGGAAGTACTCATCACTGTGGAAGTACCCATCACTGTGGAATACCCTTCACTGTGGAAGTACCCTTCACTGTGGAAGTACTCATCACTGTGGAAGTACTCATCACTGTGGAAGTACTCATCACTGTGGAAGTACTCATCACTGTGGAAGTACCCATCACTGTGGAAGTACTCATCACTGTGGAAGTACCCATCACTGTGGAAGTACTCTTCACTGTGGAAGTACTCATCACTGTGGAAGTACTCATCACTGTGGAAGTACCCATCACTGTGGAATACCCTTCACTGTGGAAGTACCCTTCACTGTGGAAGTACTCATCACTGTGATAGTACCCTTCACTGTGGAAGTACTCATCACTGTGGAATACCCTTCATTGTGGAAGTACCCATCACTGTGGAAGTACTCATCACTGTGGAAGTACCCATCACTGTGGAAGTACTCATCACTGTGGAATACCCTTCACTGTGGAAGTACCCATCACTGTGGAAGTACTCATCAATGTGGAAGTACTCATCAATGTGGAATAGTACCCATCAATGTGGAAGTACTCATCACTGTGGAAGTACTCATCACTGTGGAAGTACTCATCACTGTGGAAGTACCCATCACTGTGGAAGTACTCATCACTGTGGAAGTACTCATCACTGTGGAATACCCTTCACTGTGGAAGTACCCATCACTGTGGAAGTACTCATCAATGTGGAATAGTACCCATCAATGTGGAAGTACTCATCACTGTGGAAGTACTCATCACTGTGGAAGTACTCATCACTGTGGAAGTACTCATCACTGTGGAAGTACCCATCACTGTGGAAGTACTCATCACTGTGGAAGTACTCATCAATGTGGAATAGTACTCATCAATGTGGAATACCCTTCACTGTGGAAGTACCCATCACTGTGGAAGTACCCATCACTGTGGAAGTACTCATCACTGTGGAAGTACTCATCACTGTGGATGTACTCATCACTGTGGAAGTACCCATCACTGTGGAAGAACTCATCAATGTGGAAGTACTCATCAATGTGGAATAGTACTCATCAATGTGGAAGTACCCTTCACTGTGGAAGTACTCATCACTGTGGAAGTACCTTTCACTGTGGAAGAACTCATCAATGTGGAAGTACTCATCAATGTGGAATAGTACTCATCAATGTGGAAGTACCCTTCACTGTGGAAGTACCCATCAATGTGGAATAGTACTCATCAATGTGGAATACCCTTCACTGTGGAAGTACCCATCACTGTGGAAGTACCCATCACTGTGGAAGTACTCATCACTGTGGAAGTACTCATCACTGTGGAAGTACCCATCACTGTGGAAGAACTCATCAATGTGGAAGTACTCATCAATGTGGAATAGTACTCATCAATGTGGAAGTACCCTTCACTGCGGAAGTACTCATCACTGTGGAAGTACCCTTCACTGTGGAAGAACTCATCAATGTGGAAGTACTCATCAATGTGGAATAGTACTCATCAATGTGGAAGTACCCTTCACTGTGGAAGTACTCATCACTGTGGAAGTACTCATCAATGTGGAATAGTACTCATCAATGTGGAATACCCTTCACTGTGGAAGTACCCATCAATGTGGAAGTACTCATCAATGTGGAAGTACCCTTCACTGAGGAAGTACTCATCAATGTGGAAGTACTCATCAATGTGGAATACCCTTCACTGTGGAAGTACCCACCACTGTGGAAGTTACTTTTTCTGGTCTGTGGACCTCACCAACAAGCCTTCTGGCTCATAGAGACGAAAGGACTATACACTCTATGCTGCACAGCGCATCAAGTCATCTCTGAACTGTACTCTAAATTACTGCACTATGCTGCATCAAGCCATCTCTGAACTGTGTATTAAATTATTGCAGTATTCTGCATCTCTCTGCATGTAGATATATTCATACTGATAATGTAAATTTGTGCATCCACTGTATATGAACTGTATAATCCACTGTATATGAACTGTATAATCCACTGTATATTAACCTTATAATCCACTGTATATGAACTGTATAATCCACTGTATATTAACCTTATAATCCACTGTATATGAACTGTATAATCCACTGTATATGAACTGTATAATCCACTGTATATGAACTGTATAATCCACTGTATATTAACCTTATAATCCACTGTATATGAACTGTATAATCCACTGTATATTAACCTTATAATCCACTGTATATGAACTGTATAATCCACTGTATATTAACCTTATAATCCACTGTATATGAACTGTATAATCCACTGTATATGAACTGTATAATCCACTGTATATGAACTGTATAATCCACTGTATATGAACTGTATAATCCACTGTATATGAACTGTATAATCCACTGTATATGAACTGTATAATCCACTGTATATTAACCTTATAATCCACTGTATATTAACCTTATAATCCACTGTATATTAACCTTATAATCCACTGAAAATTGAACTGAGTATGTTGTCTATCACCAGCAGCACATATCACCAAGTAACATTCTGAGTATGTTGTCTATCACCAGCAGCACCATATCACCAGGTAACATTCTGAGTATGTTGTCTATCAATAGCAGCACCATATCACCAGGTAACATTCTGAGTATGTTGTCTATCACTAGCAGTACCATATCACCAAGTAACATTCTGAGTATGTTGTCTATCACCAGCAGCACCATATCACCAGGTAACATTCTGAGTATGTTGTCTAACAGCACCATATCACCAGGTAACATTCTGAGTATGTTGTCTATCAGCACCATATCACCAGGTAACAATCTGAGTATGTTGTCTAACAGCACCATATCACCAGGTAACAATCTGAGTATGTTGTCTATCAGCACCATATCACCAGGTAACATTCTGAGCATGTTGTCTATCACTTGTATGTGTAAATGATCTTGGTGAACACAGCTGTTTCTGTTTCTGAATGACAAGAGGACAGAATACAGAAATATCCATCCCTACAGAAATACCCATCCCATTAGAATGACAAGAGGACAGAATACAGGAATACCCACTTCCAGTCATCCCCCCCCCCTCCCTGTAATTTGATCCTCTGTCTATACCGTCCCTCTCTCCATCTATCTCAGGAAGGAAGGAAGCCTGAGACAGTAATGTAATCTGGCGCCAGGGGCAGGGCTCGGGCCGGTGAGGATCAGTACTAACAGCAGACTAGATCAGAGGACATGTGTAAACAGACACCAGACTAGAGGCAGCAGAGCCGGATTGAACTACTAAACCGGCCTGTGGCGGAATTTAGAAACCACGTTGGATGAGACTAAAATATGTGGATCAGGTTAATAGATAGATAATAATTATAATTAATAGGTTAATAGCCCTTCTGACTCTCTGGTGTTAGAGGTTCCCGTGGGCCGGTAGGATTGTTTGCCAGCCTGACCCACACACTTCTGACACACATGGGATTTTTAAAGAGCTTTTCAGAATACATACAGAATACTTAAATGTAACTTCGCAGTAGTTACGAACCACGATGTGTTAGCCATGTTAGAAGAGACCAAATAATACGGCTGTCAAATTCACATAATCTGTTTGGTGCTCTATACCTGGGACATAGTGCTCTATACCTGGGACATAGTCCTCTATACCTGGGACATAGTCCTCTATACCTGGGAGTTAGTGCTCTATACCTGGGAGTTAGTGCTCTATACCTGGGACATAGTCCTCTATACCTGGGAGTTAGTGCTCTATACATGGGACAAAGTGCTCTATACCTGGGACATAGTCCTCTATACCTGGGAGTTAGTGCTCTATACCTGGGAGTTAGTGCTCTATGCCTGGGACATAGTCCTCTATACCTGGGAGTTAGTGCTCTATACCTGGGACAAAGTGCTCTATACCTGGGACATAGTCCTCTATACCTGGGAGTTAGTGCTCTATACCTGGGAGTTAGTGCTCTATGCCTGGGACATAGTCCTCTATACCTGGGAGGTAGTGCTCTATACCTGGGACATAGTGCTCTATACCTGGGACAAAGTGCTCTATACCTGGGAGTTAGTGCTCTATGCCTGGGACATAGTCCTCTATACCTGGAACATAGTGCTCTATACCTGGGAGTTAGTGCTCTATGCCTGGGACATAGTCCTCTATACCTGGGACATAGTCCTCTATACCTGGGAGTTAGTGCTCTATACCTGGGACAAAGTGCTCTATACCTGGGACATAGTGCTCTATACCTGGGAGTTAGTGCTCTATGCC
The DNA here is from genome assembly GCF_036934945.1 of Oncorhynchus masou masou. Taxonomy (NCBI): domain Eukaryota; kingdom Metazoa; phylum Chordata; class Actinopteri; order Salmoniformes; family Salmonidae; genus Oncorhynchus; species Oncorhynchus masou. The sequence continues at coordinate 29,789 of NW_027010382.1, forward strand.
TGGGACATAGTCCTCTATACCTGGGAGGTAGTGCTCTATACCTGGGACATAGTCCTCTATACCTGGGAGGTAGTGCTCTATGCCTGGGACATAGTCCTCTATACCTGGGAGTTAGTGCTCTATACCTGGGACAAAGTGCTCTATACCTGGGAGTTAGTGCTCTATGCCTGGGACATAGTCCTCTATACCTGGAACATAGTGCTCTATACCTGGGAGTTAGTGCTCTATGCCTGGGACATAGTCCTCTATACCTGGGACAAAGTGCTCTATACCTGGGACAAAGTGCTCTATACCTGGGACAAAGTGCTCTATACCTGGGACAAAGTGCTCTATACCTGGGACATAGTGCTCTATACCTGGGACATAGTCCTCTATACCTGGGACAAAGTGCTCTATACCTGGGACATAGTGCTCTATACCTGGGACATAGTCCTCTATACCTGGGACAAAGTGCTCTATACCTGGGACATAGTGCTCTATACCTGGGACATAGTCCTCTATACCTGGGACATAGTGCTCTATACCTGGGACATAGTGCTCTATACCTGGGACATAGTCCTCTATACCTGGGACAAAGTGCTCTATACCTGGGACATAGTGCTCTATACCTGGGACATAGTCCTCTATACCTGGGACAAAGTGCTCTATACCTGGGACATAGTGCTCTATACCTGGGACATAGTGCTCTATGCCTGGGACATAGTCCTCTATGCCTGGGACATAGTCCTCTATACCTGGGACATAGTCCTCTATACCTGGGAAAAAGTGCTCTATACCTGGGACATAGTGTTCTATACCTGGGACAAAGTGCTCTATACCTGGGACAAAGTGCTCTATACCTGGGACAAAGTGCTCTATACCTGGGACAAAGTGCTCTATACCTGGGACAAAGTGCTCTATACCTGGGAGTTAGTGCTCTATACCTGGGACAAAGTGCTCTATACCTGGGAGTTAGTGCTCTATACCTGGGAGTTAGTGCTCTATGCCTGGGACATAGTGCTCTATACCTGGGACATAGTGCTCTATACCTGGGACATAGTGCTCTATACCTGGGACATAGTCCTCTATACCTGGGAGTTAGTGCTCTATACCTGGGACATAGTCCTCTATACCTGGGACAAAGTGCTCTATACCTGGGACAAAGTGCTCTATACCTGGGACATAGTGCTCTATACCTGGGACATAGTGCTCTATACCTGGGACATAGTCCTCTATACCTGGGACATAGTCCTCTATACCTGGGACATAGTCCTATATACCTGGGACATAGTCCTCTATACCTGGGACATAGTGCTCTATACCTGGGACATAGTCCTCTATACCTGGGACATAGTGCTCTATACCTGGGACATAGTGCTCTATACCTGGGACAAAGTGCTCTATACCTGGGACAAAGTGCTCTATACCTGGGACAAAGTGCTCTATACCTGGGACATAGTCCTCTATACCTGGGAGTTAGTGCTATATACCTGGGACATAGTGCTCTATACCTGGGACAAAGTGCTCTATACCTGGGACAAAGTGCTCTATACCTGGGACATAGTGCTCTATACCTGGGACATAGTCCTCTATACCTGGGAGTTAGTGCTCTATACCTGGGACATAGTGCTCTATACCTGGGAGTTAGTGCTCTATACCTGGGACATAGTGCTCTATACCTGGTACATAGTGCTCTATACCTGGGACATAGTGCTCTATACCTGGAACATAGTGCTCTATACCTGGGACAAAGTGCTCTATACCTGGGACATAGTGCTCTATACCTGGGACAAAGTGCTCTATACCTGGAACATAGTGCTCTATACCTGGGACAAAGTGCTCTATACCTGGGACATAGTGCTCTATACCTGGGACAAAGTGCTCTATACCTGGGACAAAGTGCTCTATACCTGGGACATAGTGCTCTATACCTGGAACATAGTGCTCTATACCTGGGACAAAGTGCTCTATACCTGGGACATAGTGCTCTATACCTGGGACAAAGTGCTCTATACCTGGAACATAGTGCTCTATACCTGGGACAAAGTGCTCTATACCTGGGACATAGTGCTCTATACCTGGGACAAAGTGCTCTATACCTGGGACAAAGTGCTCTATACCTGGGACATAGTGCTCTATACCTGGGACATAGTGCTCTATACCTGGGACAAAGTCCTCTATAACTGGGACAGAGTCCTCTATACCTGGGACAAAGTCCTCTATAACTGGGACAGAGTCCTCTATACCTGTGACATAGTCCTCTATAACTGGGACAGAGTCCTCTATAACTGGGACATAGTCCTCTATACCTGGGACATAGTGCTCTATACCTGGGATAGGAGATTTGGCATCAATGGTTGCCCGTAATATATTATTAAAGAGGAAAGCAGAATAGGTGGTGGAGTGTTGTTCATACTACCAGTGGTCAGATAGTGCAGGCCTGTACGTAAACGTATATGCTGCAGGCCTCGACATAAACTGATCTGCTGCAGGACTCTACGTAAACTGATCTGCTGCAGGACTCTACGTAAACTGATCTGCTGCAGGACTTTACGTAAACGGATCTGCTGCAGGACTCTACGTAAACGGATATACAGGTTTTAACAACCTGTTCTCTCTAGACCCACACTAACTGGAGGTAACAACCTGTTCTCTGTAGACCCACACTAACTGGAGGTACTAACTGGAGGTAACAACCTGTTCTCTGTAGACCCACACTAACTGGAGGTACTAACTGGAGGTAACAACCTGTTCTCTGTAGACCCACACTAACTGGAG
>NW_027010383.1:0-20000 GCF_036934945.1 Oncorhynchus masou masou
GACTGACTGTCTGGATACTCCAGGAATATGAAAATACAACCTGATATAGAGCCTGACTGACTAGATACTCAGGAATATAGAGCCTGACTGACTGGATACTCCAGGAATATAGAGCCTGATTGACTGGATACTCCAGGAATATAGAGCCTGACTGACTGGATACTCCAGGAATATAGAGCTGACTGACTGATACCCAGGAATATAGAGCCTGATTGACTGGAGGCTCCAGGAATATAGAGCCTGACTGACTGGATACTCTAGGAATATAGAGCCTGACTGACTGGATACTCCAGGAATATAGAGCCTGACTGACTGGATACTCCAGGAATATAGAGAGCCCGACTGACTGGATACTCCAGGAATATAGAGCCTGATTGACTGGATACTCTAGGAATATAGAGCCTGACTGGATACTCCAGGAATATAGAGCCTGACTGACTGGATACTCTAGGAATATAGAGCCTGATTGACTGGATACTCAGGAATATAGAGCCTGACTGACTGGATACTCCAGGAATATAGAGACCGACTGTCTGGATACTCCAGGAATATAGAGCCTGACTGAATGGATGCTCCAGGAATATAGAGCCTGACTGACTGGATACTCCAGAATATAGAGTCGACTGACTGGATACCCAGGAATATAGAGCTCGACGGACTGGATACTCCAGGAATATAGAGCCTCGACCAGATACCTGACTGGACTACTGGATACCCAGGAATATAGAAACCTGACGACTGGATACTCCCAGGAATATAGAGCCTGACTGACTGGATACTCCAGAATATAGAGACTGACTGACTGGATACTCCAGGAATATAGAGCCTGATTGACTGGATACTCCTAGGAATATAGAGCTCGACTGACTGGATACCCAGAAATATAGACTGACTGACTGGATACTCCAGAATATAGAGACTGACTGACTGGATACTCAGGAATATAGAGCCTGACTGACTGGATACTCCAGGAATATAGAGAGACTGATTTGACTGATACTCCAGAATATAGAGCCTGACTGACTGGATACTCCCAGGAATAGAGCCCTGACTGACTGGATACCCAGGAATATAGAGACTGACTGACTGGATACTCCAGGAATATAGAGACTGACTGACTGGATACTCCAGGAACATAGAGCCTGACTGACTGGATACTCCAGGAATATAGAACCTGACGACTGGATACTCCAGGAATATAGAGCCTGACTGACTGGATACTCCAGGAATATAGAGCCTGACTGACTGGATACTCCAGAAAATAGAGCCTGACCGACTGGATACTCCAGGAATATAGAGCCTGATTGACTGGATACTCCAGGAATATAGAGCCTGACTGACTAGATACTCCAGAATATAGAGCCCGACTGACTGGATACTCTAGAATATAGAGCCTGACTGTCTCAGGATAGGAGCCTGACGACTGGATACTCAGGAATATAGAGCCTGACTGGAATATAGAGCCTGACTGACTGGATGCTTTAGAATATCAGGATACTCCAGGAATATAGAGCCTGACTGACTGGATACTCCAGGAATATAGAGCCCTGACTGAATTGACTAGATACTGACTGACAGGGAATATACAGAGCCTGACTGACTGGATACTCAGGAATATAGAGAGCCTGACTGACTGGATACTCCAGGAATATAGAGACTGACTGACTGGATACTCCAGGAATATAGAGCTGACTGACTGGATACTCAGGAATATAGAGCCCTGACTGACTGGATACTCTAGGAATATAGAAAGCCTGACTGACTGGATACTCCAGGAATATAGAGACTGACTGACTGGATACTCCAGGAATATAGAGACTGACTGACTGGATACTCCAGGAATATAGAGACTGACTGACTGGATACTCCAGGAATATAGAGACTGACTGACTGGATACTCCAGGAATATAGAGCCTGACTGACTGGATACTCTAGGAATATAGAGCCTGACTGACTGGATACTCCAGGAATATAGAGACTGACTGACTGGATACTCCAGGAATATAGAGACTGACTGACTGGATACTCCAGGAATATAGAGCCTGACTGACTGGATACTCCAGGAATATAGAGCCTGACTGACTGGATACTCTAGGAATATAGAGCCTGATTGACTGGATACTCTAGGAATATAGAGCCTGACTGACTGGATACTCCAGGAATATAGAGACTGACTGTCTGGATACTCCAGGAATATAGAGCCTGACTGACTGGATACTCCAGGAATATAGAGCCTGACTGACTGGATACTCCAGGAATATAGAGCCTGACTGACTGGATACTCTAGGAATATAGAGCCTGATTGACTGGATACTCTAGGAATATAGAGCCTGACTGACTGGATACTCCAGGAATATAGAGACTGACTGTCTGGATACTCCAGGAATATAGAGCCTGACTGACTGGATACTCCAGGAATATAGAGCCTGACTGACTGGATACTCCAGGAATATAGAGCCTGACTGTCTGGATACTCCAGGAATATAGAGCCTGACTGTCTGGATACTCCAGTAATATAGAGCCTGACTGAATATAGAGCCTGACTGAATATAGAGCCTGACTGACTGGATACTCCAGTAATACAGAGCCTGACTGACTGGATACTCCAGGAATATAGAGCCTGATTGACTAGATACTCCAGGAATATAGAGCCTGACTGACTGGATACTCCAGGAATATAGAGCCTGACTGACTGGATACTCCAGGAATATAGAGACTGACTGACTGGATACTCCAGGAATATAGAGACTGACTGACTGGATACTCCAGGAATATAGAGCCTGACTGACTGGATACTCTAGGAATATAGAGCCTGACTGACTGGATACTCCAGGAATATAGAGACTGACTGACTGGATACTCCAGGAATATAGAGACTGACTGACTGGATACTCCAGGAATATAGAGACTGACTGACTGGATACTCCAGGAATATAGAGACTGACTGACTGGATACTCCAGGAATATAGAGCTGACTGACTGACTGGATAGAGCCTGACTGACTGGAACTCCAGGAATATAGAGACTGACTGACTGGATACTCCAGGAATATAGAGACTGACTGACTGGATACTCCAGGAATATAGAGCCTGACTGACTGGATACTCCAGGAATATAGAGCCTGACTGACTGGATACTCCAGGAATATAGAGCCTGACTGACTGGATACTCTAGGAATATAGAGCCTGACTGACTGGATACTCCAGGAATATAGAGCCTGACTGACTGGATACTCCAGGAATATAGAGCCTGACTGACTGGATACTCCAGGAATATAGAGCCTGACTGACTGGATACTCCAGGAATATAGAGCCTGACTGACTGGATACTCCAGGAATATAGAGCCTGACTGACTGGATACTCCAGGAATATAGAGCCTGACTGACTGGATACTCTAGGAATATAGAGCCTGACTGTCTGGATACTCCAGGAATATAGAGCCTGACTGTCTGGATACTCCAGGAATATAGAGCCTGACTGAATATAGAGCCTGACTGACTGGATACTCTAGGAATATAGAGCCTGACTGACTGGATACTCTAGGAATATAGAGCCTGATTGACTGGATACTCCAGGAATATAGAGCCTGACTGTCTGGATACTCCAGGAATATAGAGCCTGACTGTCTGGATACTCCAGGAATATAGAGCCTGACTGACTGGATACTCCAGGAATATAGAGCCTGACTGTCTGGATACTCCAGGAATATAGAGCCTGACTGTCTGGATACTCCAGGAATATAGAGCCTGACTGACTGGATACTCTAGGAATATAGAGCCTGACTGAATATAGAGCCTGACTGAATATAGAGCCTGACTGACTGGATACTCCAGTAATACAGAGCCTGACTGACTGGATACTCCAGGAATATAGAGCCTGACTGTCTGGATACTCCAGTAATATAGAGCCTGACTGACTGGATACTCCAGTAATATAGAGCCTGACTGGATACTCCAGGAATATAGAGCCTGACTGACTGGATACTCCAGGAATATAGAGCCTGATTGACTGGATACTCCAGGAATATAGAGCCTGACTGACTGGATACTCCAGGAATATAGAGCCTGACTGTCTGGATACTCCAGGAATATAGAGCCTGACTGAATATAGAGCCTGACTGACTGGATACTCCAGGAATATAGAGCCTGACTGTCTGGATACTCCAGTAATATAGAGCCTGACTGAATATAGAGCCTGACTGTCTGGATACTCCAGGAATATAGAGCCTGACTGTCTGGATACTCCAGTAATATAGAGCCTGACTGTCTGGATACTCCAGGAATATAGAGCCTGACTGACTGGATACTCCAGGAATATAGAGCCTGACTGTCTGGATACTCCAGGAATATAGAGCCTGATTGACTGGATACCCAGGAATATAGAGCTGACTGACTGGATACCCAGGAATATAGAGCCTGACTGACTGGATACTCCAGGAATATAGAGCCTGACTGACTGGATACTCCAGGAATATAGAGCCTGACTGACTGGATACTCCAGGAATATAGAGCCTGACTGACTGGATACTCCAGGAATATAGAGCCTGACTGTCTGGATACTCCAGGAATATAGAGCCTGACTGACTGGATACTCCAGGAATATAGAGCCTGACTGACTGGATACTCTAGGAATATAGAGCCTGACTGACTGGATACTCCAGTAATATAGAGCCTGACTGACTGGATACTCCAGGAATATAGAGCCTGACTGACTGGATACTCCAGGAATATAGAGCCTGACTGTCTGGATACTCCAGTAATATAGAGCCTGACTGACTGGATACTCCAGTAATATAGAGCCTGACTGTCTGGATACTCCAGGAATATAGAGCCTGACTGACTGGATACTCCAGTAATATAGAGCCTGACTGTCTGGATACTCCAGGAATATAGAGCCTGACTGACTGGATACTCCAGGAATATAGAGCCTGACTGTCTGGATACTCCAGTAATATAGAGCCTGACTGTCTGGATACTCCAGTAATATAGAGCCTGACTGTCTGGATACTCCAGGAATATAGAGCCTGACTGTCTGGATACTCCAGTAATATAGAGCCTGACTGTCTGGATACTCCAGGAATATAGAGCCTGACTGTCTGGATACTCCAGGAATATAGAGCCTGACTGTCTGGATACTCCAGTAATATAGAGCCTGACTGTCTGGATACTCCAGGAATATAGAGCCTGACTGTCTGGATACTCCAGTAATATAGAGCCTGATTGTCTGGATACTCCAGTAATATAGAGCCTGACTGTCTGGATACTCCAGGAATATAGAGCCTGACTGTCTGGATACTCCAGGAATATAGAGCCTGACTGACTGGATACTCCAGGAATATAGAGCCTGACTGTCTGGATACCCAGGAATATAGAGCCTGACTGACTGGATACCCAGAATAGACTGACTGGATACTCTAGGAATATAGAGCCTGACTGACTGGATACTCCAGTAATATAGAGCCTGACTGACTGGATACCCAGGAATATAGAGCCTGACTGACTGGATACTCCAGGAATATAGAGCCTGACTGTCTGATATGCCAGTAATATAGAGCCTGACTGACTGGATACTCCAGTAATATAGAGCCTGACTGTCTGGATACTCCAGGAATATAGAGCCTTCCTGACTGACTGGATACCCAGTAATATAGGAGCCTGGACTGTCTGGATACTCCAGGAATATAGAGCCTGACTGACTGGATACCCAGGAATATAGAGCCTGACTGTCTGGATACTCCCCAGTAATATAGAGCCTGACTGTCTGGATACTCCAGTAATATAGAGCCTGACTGTCTGGATACTCCAGGAATATAGAGCCTGACCGTCTGGATACTCCAGTAATATAGAGCCTGACTGTCTGGATACCCAGGAATATAGAGCCTGACTGTCTGGATACTCCAGGAATATAGAGCCTGACTGTCTGATACCCAGTAATATAGAGCTCTGACTGTCTGGATACTCCAGGAATATAGAGCCTGACTGTCTGGATACTCCAGTAATATAGAGCCTGACTGTCTGGATACTCCAGTAATATAGAGCCTGACTGTCTGGATACTCCAGGAATATAGAGCCTGACTGTCTGGATACTCCAGTCTTAACCTTGACTGGTATTCACAGTAACATTGTCTACCCATCTGTTACCAGGGTGGGCTTTTCTCCTGACAGCATTGTTCTAGTGATAATGACATCTGATAGAGAAAGTGGAGACTGATAGAAATTCAGCAATCAAAGACAGAAACTGGAGAATCAAACACTCAGACACCTTTTAAAATCAGGCGCGGCTGTGGACAATCATGCCATTCAATCAGACAAATTAGGGAGCCCTCAAAGAATACTCTACTGATAATTATAGTACGGTTTAAAAATCCATAACAAGTTCACGACAGGCACTTGAGATGTCAAGAGATAGAGGAGGAGGAGAGAGGAAGAAGAGAAGAAGTGGAGGAGAAGAGAATATAACAGAGGAGAGAGGAGGAGAAGAGGTGGAGGAGAAGAGGTGGAGGAGAAGAGAATATAACAGAGGAGAGAGGAGAAGAAGAGGCTATAACAGAGGACAGAAGAGGAGAAGAGGTGGAGGAGAATAGAATATAACAGAGGAGAGAGGAGAAGAAGAGGCTATAACAGAGGACAGAAGAGGAGAAGAGGTGGAGGAGAAGAGACTATAACAGAGGAGAGAGGAGGAGAAGAGGTGGAGGAGAAGAGGTGGAGGAGAAGAGACTATAACAGAGGACAGAGGAGAAGAAGAGACTATAACAGAGGACAGAGGAGGAGAAGAGGTGGAGGAGAAGAGACTATAACAGAGGAGAGAGGAGTAGAATGAATATAACAGAGGAGAGAAAGAGGAGAAGAGGTGAGGAGAAGAGAATATAACAGAGGAGAGAGGAGGAGAAGAGGTGGAGAAGAGGTGGAGGAGAAGAGAATATAACAGAGAGAGGAGAAGAAGAGGCTATAACAGAGGACAGAAGAGGAGAAGAGGTGGAGGAGAAGAGACTATAACAGAGGAGAGAGGCGGAGAAGAGGTTGAGGAGAAGAGGTGGAGGAGAAGAGAATATAACAGAGGACAGAGGAGAAGAAGAGACTATAACAGAGGAGAGAGGAGGAGAAGAGGTGGAGGAGAAGAGAATATAACAGAGGACAGAGGAGAAGAATAGACTATAACAGAGGAGAGAGGAGGAGATGAGGTGGGGGAGAAGAGAATATAACAGAGGAGAGAGGAGGAGAAGAGGGGGAGGAGAAAATAATATAACAGAGGACAGAGGAGAGAAGAAGAGACTATAACAGAGGAGAGAGGAGGGAGACGAGGTGGGGAGAAGAGTGGAGGAGAAGAGACTACTAGAGAAGAGAGAGGAGGAGAAGAGACTATAACAGAGAGGAGGAGAAGAGACTATAACAGAGGAGAGAGGATGAGAAGAGGTGGAGGAGAAGAGGTGGAGGAGAAGAGGTGCAGAGGAGGAGAAGAGGTGGAGGAGAAGAGACACAACAGAGGAGAGAGGAGGAGAAGAGACAATAACAGAGGACAGAGGAGGAGAAGAGGTGGAGGAGAAGAGGTGGAGGAGAAGAGAATATAACAGATGAGAGAGGAAGAGAAGTGACTATAACAGAGGACAGAGGAGGAGAAGAGACTATAATAGAGGACAGAGGAGGAGAAATGTGGAGGAGAAGAGGATATAACAGAGGAGTGAGGAGGAGAAGAGGGGAGGAGAAAATAATATAACAGAGGACAGAGGAGAAGAAGAGACCATAACAGAGGAGAGAGGTGACGAGGGGGGGAGAAGAGGTGGAGGAGAAGTGGTGGAGGAGAAGAGACTATAACAGAGGAGAGAGGAGGAGAAGAGACTATAACAGAGAAGAGAGGAGGAGAAGAGGGTGGTGGAGAAGAGACTATAACAGAGGATAGAGGAGGAGAAGAGGTGGAGGAGAAGAGAATGTAACAGAGGACAAAGGAGAGAAGAGACTATAACAGAGGAGTGAGGAGGAGAAGAGACTATAACAGAGAGGAGAAAGGAGGGAGAAGAGACAATAAAGGAGGACAGAGGAGGAGAAGAGGTGGAGGAGAAGAGGTGGAGGAGAAGAGACAATAACAGAGGAGAGAGGGAGGGAGAAGAGACAATAACAGAGGACAGAGGAGGAGTATAGGTGGAGGAGAAGAGAATACAACAGAGGAGAGAGGAGGAGAAGAGACTATAACAGAGGAGAGAGGAGGAGAAGTGACTATAACAGAGGACAGAGGAGGAGAATAGGTGGAGGAGAAGAGAATACAACAGAGGAGAGAGGAGGAGAAGAGACTATAACAGAGAAGAGAGGAGGAGAAGAGACAATAAAGGAGGACAGAGGAGGAGAAGAGGTGGAGGAGAAGAGGTGGAGGAGAAGAGACAATAACAGAGGAGAGAGGAGGAGAAGAGACAATAACAGAGAAGAGAGGAGGAGAAGAGACACAAAGGAGGACAGAGGAGGAGAAGAGGTGGAGGAGAAGAGGTGGAGGAGAAGAGACACAACAGAGGAGAGGAGGAGTAAGAGACAATAACAGAGGACAGAGGAGGAGAAGAGGTGGAGGAGAAGAGAATACAACAGAGGAGAGAGGAGGAGAAGAGACTATAACAGAGGAGAGAGGAGGAGAAGTGACTATAACAGAGGACAGAGGAGGAGAAGAGACTATAACAGAAGACAGAGGAGGAGAAGATGTGGAGGAGAAGAGGTGGGAGGAGAAGAGGTGTAGTAGAAGAGGTGGAGGAGAAGAGAATATAACAGAGGAGTGAGGAGGAGAAGAGGTGTAGCAGAAGAGGTGGAGGAGAAGAGAATATAACAGAGGAGGGAGGAGGAGAAGAGGGGAGGAGAAAGAATATAACAGAGGACAGAGGAGAAGAAGAGACTATAACAGAGGAGAGGAGGAGACGAGGTGGGGGAGAAGAGAATATAACATAGGAGAGAGGAGAAGAAGAGGTGGAGGAGAAGTGGTGGAGGAGAAGAGACTATAACAGAGGACAGACAGGAGGAGAAGAGGTGGAGGAGAAGAGGTGGAGGAGAAGAGACTATAACAGAGGACAGAGGAGGAGAAGAGGTGGAGGAGAAGAGGTGGAGGAGAAGAGACTATAACAGAGGAGAGAGGAGGAGAAGAGACAGTAAAGGAGGACAGAGGAGGAGAAGAGGTGGAGGAGAAGAGGTGGAGGAGAAGAGAAGACAACAGAGGAGAGAGGAGGAGAAGAGACTATAACAGAGGAGAGAGGAGGAGAAGTGACTATAACAGAGGACAGAGGAGGAGAAGAGACTATAACAGAAGACAGAGGAGGAGAAGATGTGGAGGAGAAGAGGTGGAGGAGAAGAGGTGTAGTAGAAGAGGTGGAGGAGAAGAGAATATAACAGAGGAGTGAGGAGGAGAAGAGGTGTAGGAGAAGAGGTGGAGGAGAAGAGAATATAACAGAGGAGAGAGGAGGAGAAGAGGGGGAGGAGAAAAGAATATAACAGAGGACAGAGGAGAAGAAGAGACTATAACAGAGGAGAGAGGAGGAGACGAGGTGGGGGGAGAAGAGAATATAACATAGGAGAGAGGAGAAGAAGAGGTGGGAGGAGAAGTGGTGGAGGAGAAGAGACTATAACAGAGGACAGAGAGGAGGAGAAGAGGTGGAGGAGAAGAGGTGGAGGAGAAGAGGACTTAATAGAGGACAGAGGAGGAGAAGAGGTGGAGGAGAAGAGGTGGAGGAGAAGAGAATATAACAGAGGAGAGAGGAGGAGACGAGGTGGAGGAGAAGAGGTGGAGGAGAAGAGAATATAACAGAGGAGAGAGGAGGAGAAGAGGTGGATGAGAAGAGACTATAACAGAGGAGAGAGGAGGAGATGAGGTGGAGGAGAAGAGGTGGAGGAGAAGGGACTATAACAGAGGAGAGAGGAGGAGAAGAGGTGGAGGAGAAGTGGTGGAGGAGAAGAGACTATAACAGAGGAGAGATGAGGAGAAGAGGTGGAGGAGAAGAGGTGGAGGAGAAGAGACAATAACAGAGGACAGAGGAGGAGAAGAGGTTGAGGTGAAGAGAATATAACAGAGGAGAGAGGAAGAGAAGAGACTATAACAGAGGTGAGAGGAGGAGAAGAGGTGGAGGAGAAGAGAATATAACAGAGGACAGAGGAGAAGATACTATAACAGAGGACAGAGCAGGAGAAGAGGTGGAGGAGAAGAGGTGGAGGAGAAGAGAATATAACAGAGGAGAGAGGAGAAGAAGAGGCTATAACAGAGGACAGAAGAGGAGAAGAGGTGGAGGAGAATAGAATATAACAGAGGAGAGAGGAGAAGAAGAGGCTATAACAGAGGACAGAAGAGGAGAAGAGGTGGAGGAGAAGAGACTATAACAGAGGAGAGAGGAGGAGAAGAGGTGGAGGAGAAGAGGTGGAGGAGAAGAGACTATAACAGAGGACAGAGGAGAAGAAGAGACTATAACAGAGGACAGAGGAGGAGAAGAGGTGGAGGAGAAGAGACTATAACAGAGGAGAGAGGAGTAGAATGAATATAACAGAGGAGAGAAGAGGAGAAGAGGTGGAGGAGAAGAGAATATAACAGAGGAGAGAGGAGGAGAAGAGGTGGAGAAGAGGTGGAGGAGAAGAGAATATAACAGAGAGAGGAGAAGAAGAGGCTATAACAGAGGACAGAAGAGGAGAAGAGGTGGAGGAGAAGAGACTATAACAGAGGAGAGAGGCGGAGAAGAGGTTGAGGAGAAGAGGTGGAGGAGAAGAGAATATAACAGAGGACAGAGGAGAAGAAGAGACTATAACAGAGGAGAGAGGAGGAGAAGAGGTGGAGGAGAAGAGAATATAACAGAGGACAGAGGAGAAGAATAGACTATAACAGAGGAGAGAGGAGGAGATGAGGTGGGGGAGAAGAGAATATAACAGAGGAGAGAGGAGGAGAAGAGGGGGAGGAGAAAATAATATAACAGAGGACAGAGGAGAAGAAGAGACTATAACAGAGGAGAGAGGAGGAGACGAGGTGGGGGAGAAGAGGTGGAGGAGAAGAGACTATAACAGAGAAGAGAGGAGGAGAAGAGACTATAACAGAGAGAGGAGGAGAAGAGACTATAACAGAGGAGAGAGGATGAGAAGAGGTGGAGGAGAAGAGGTGGAGGAGAAGAGGTGGAGGAGAAGAGGTGGAGGAGAAGAGACAATAACAGAGGAGAGAGGAGGAGAAGAGACAATAACAGAGGACAGAGGAGGAGAAGAGGTGGAGGAGAAGAGGTGGAGGAGAAGAGAATATAACAGATGAGAGAGGAAGAGAAGTGACTATAACAGAGGACAGAGGAGGAGAAGAGACTATAACAGAGGACAGAGGAGGAGAAAATGTGGAGGAGAAGAGGATATAACAGAGGAGGAGGAGGAGAAGAGGGGGAGGAGAAAATAATATAACAGAGGACAGAGGAGAAGAAGAGACCATAACAGAGGAGAGAGGAGGTGACGAGGTGGGGGAGAAGAGGTGGAGGAGAAGTGGTGGAGGAGAAGAGACTATAACAGAGGAGAGAGGAGGAGAAGAGACTATAACAGAGAAGAGAGGAGGAGAAGAGGTGGTGGAGAAGAGACTATAACAGAGGATAGAGGAGGAGAAGAGGTGGAGGAGAAGAGAATGTAACAGAGGACAGCGGAGGAGAAGAGACTATAACAGAGGAGTGAGGGGAGGAGAAGAGACTATAACAGAGGAGAAAGGAGGAGAAGAGACAATAAAGGAGGACAGAGGAGGAGAAGAGGTGGAGGAGAAGAGGTGGAGGAGAAGAGACAATAACAGAGGAGAGAGGAGGAGAAGAGACAATAACAGAGGACAGAGGAGGAGTATAGGTGGAGGAGAAGAGAATACAACAGAGGAGAGAGGAGGAGAAGAGACTATAACAGAGGAGAGAGGAGGAGAAGTGACTATAACAGAGGACAGAGGAGGAGAATAGGTGGAGGAGAAGAGAATACAACAGAGGAGAGAGGAGGAGAAGAGACTATAACAGAGAAGAGAGGAGGAGAAGAGACAATAAAGGAGGACAGAGGAGGAGAAGAGGTGGAGGAGAAGAGACAATAACAGAGGAGAGAGGAGGAGAAGAGACAATAACAGAAGAGAGGAGGAGAAGAGACAATAAAGGAGGACAGAGGAGGAGAAGAGGTGGAGGAGAAGAGGTGGAGGAGAAGACAACAACAGAGGAGAGAGGAGGAGAAGAGACAATAAGAGAGGACAGAGAGGAGAAGAGGTGGAGGAGAAGAGAATACAACAGAGGAGAGAGGAGGAGAAGAGACTATAACAGAGGAGAGAGGAGGAGAAGTGACTATAACAGAGGACAGAGGAGGAGAAGAGACTATAACAGAAGACAGAGGAGGAGAAGATGTGGAGGAGAAGAGGTGGAGGAGAAGAGGTGTAGTAGAAGAGGTGGAGGAGAAGAGAATATAACAGAGGAGTGAGGAGGAGAAGAGGTGTAGCAGAAGAGGTGGAGGAGAAGAGAATATAACAGAGGAGGGAGGAGGAGAAGAGGGGGAGGAGAAAAGAATATAACAGAGGACAGAGGAGAAGAAGAGACTATAACAGAGGAGAGAGGAGGAGACGAGGTGGGGGAGAAGAGAATATAACATAGGAGAGAGGAGAAGAAGAGGTGGAGGAGAAGTGGTGGAGAAGAGAATATAACAGAGAGAGGAGAAGAAGAGGCTATAACAGAGGACAGAAGAGGAGAAGAGGTGGAGGAGAAGAGACTATAACAGAGGAGAGAGGCGGAGAAGAGGTTGAGGAGAAGAGGTGGAGGAGAAGAGAATATAACAGAGGACAGAGGAGAAGAAGAGACTATAACAGAGGAGAGAGGAGGAGAAGGTGGAGGAGAAGAGAATATAACAGAGGACAGAGGAGAAGAATAGACTATAACAGAGGAGAGAGGAGGAGATGAGGTGGGGGAGAAGAGAATATAACAGAGGAGAGAGGAGAGAAGAGGGGAGGAGAAAATAATATAACAGAGGACAGAGGAGAAGAAGAGACTATAACAGAGGAGAGAGGAGGAGACGAGGTGGGGGAGAAGAGGTGGAGGAGAAGAGACTATAACAGAGAAGAGAGGAGGAGAAGAGACTATAACAGAGAGAGGAGGAGAAGAGACTATAACAGAGGAGAGAGGATGAGAAGAGGTGGAGGAGAAGAGGTGGAGGAGAAGAGGTGGAGGAGAAGAGGTGGAGGAGAAGAGACAATAACAGAGGAGAGAGGAGGAGAAGAGACAATAACAGAGGACAGAGGAGGAGAAGAGGTGGAGGAGAAGAGGTGGAGGAGAAGAGAATATAACAGATGAGAGAGGAAGAGAAGTGACTATAACAGAGGACAGAGGAGGAGAAGAGACTATAACAGAGGACAGAGGAGGAGAAAATGTGGAGGAGAAGAGGATATAACAGAGGAGTGAGGAGGAGAAGAGGGGGAGGAGAAAATAATATAACAGAGGACAGAGGAGAAGAAGAGACCATAACAGAGGAGAGAGGAGGTGACGAGGTGGGGGAGAAGAGGTGGAGGAGAAGTGGTGGAGGAGAAGAGACTATAACAGAGGAGAGAGGAGGAGAAGAGACTATAACAGAGAAGAGAGGAGGAGAAGAGGTGGTGGAGAAGAGACTATAACAGAGGATAGAGGAGGAGAAGAGGTGGAGGAGAAGAGAATGTAACAGAGGACAGCGGAGGAGAAGAGACTATAACAGAGGAGTGAGGAGGAGAAGAGACTATAACAGAGGAGAAAGGAGGAGAAGAGACAATAAAGGAGGACAGAGGAGGAGAAGAGGTGGAGGAGAAGAGGTGGAGGAGAAGAGACAATAACAGAGGAGAGAGGAGGAGAAGAGACAATAACAGAGGACAGAGGAGGAGTATAGGTGGAGGAGAAGAGAATACAACAGAGGAGAGAGAGGAGGAGAAGAGACTATAACAGAGGAGAGAGGAGGAGAAGTGACTATAACAGAGGACAGAGGAGGAGAATAGGTGGAGGAGAAGAGAATACAACAGAGGAGAGAGGAGGAGAAGAGACTATAACAGAGAAGAGAGGAGGAGAAGAGACAATAAAGGAGGACAGAGGAGGAGAAGAGGTGGAGGAGAAGAGACAATAACAGAGGAGAGAGGAGGAGAAGAGACAATAACAGAGAAGAGAGGAGGAGAAGAGACAATAAAGGAGGACAGAGGAGGAGAAGAGGTGGAGGAGAAGAGGTGGAGGAGAAGAGACAATAACAGAGGAGAGAGGAGGAGAAGAGACAATAACAGAGGACAGAGGAGGAGAAGAGGTGGAGGAGAAGAGAATACAACAGAGGAGAGAGGAGGAGAAGAGACTATAACAGAGGAGAGAGGAGGAGAAGTGACTATAACAGAGGACAGAGGAGGAGAAGAGACTATAACAGAAGACAGAGGAGGAGAAGATGTGGAGGAGAAGAGGTGGAGGAGAAGAGGTGTAGTAGAAGAGGTGGAGGAGAAGAGAATATAACAGAGGAGTGAGGAGGAGAAGAGGTGTAGCAGAAGAGGTGGAGGAGAAGAGAATATAACAGAGGAGGGAGGAGGAGAAGAGGGGGAGGAGAAAAGAATATAACAGAGGACAGAGGAGAAGAAGAGACTATAACAGAGGAGAGAGGAGGAGACGAGGTGGGGGAGAAGAGAATATAACATAGGAGAGAGGAGAAGAAGAGGTGGAGGAGAAGTGGTGGAGGAGAAGAGACTATAACAGAGGACAGACAGGAGGAGAAGAGGTGGAGGAGAAGAGACTATAACAGAGGACAGAGGAGGAGAAGAGGTGGAGGAGAAGAGGTGGAGGAGAAGAGACTATAACAGAGGAGAGAGGAGGAGAAGAGACAGTAAAGGAGGACAGAGGAGGAGAAGAGGTGGAGGAGAAGAGGTGGAGGAGAAGAGAATACAACAGAGGAGAGAGGAGGAGAAGAGACTATAACAGAGGAGAGAGGAGGAGAAGTGACTATAACAGAGGACAGAGGAGGAGAAGAGACTATAACAGAAGACAGAGGAGGAGAAGATGTGGAGGAGAAGAGGTGGAGGAGAAGAGGTGTAGTAGAAGAGGTGGAGGAGAAGAGAATATAACAGAGGAGTGAGGAGGAGAAGAGGTGTAGGAGAAGAGGTGGAGGAGAAGAGAATATAACAGAGGAGAGAGGAGGAGAAGAGGGGGAGGAGAAAAGAATATAACAGAGGACAGAGGAGAAGAAGAGACTATAACAGAGGAGAGAGGAGGAGACGAGGTGGGGGAGAAGAGAATATAACATAGGAGAGAGGAGAAGAAGAGGTGGAGGAGAAGTGGTGGAGGAGAAGAGACTATAACAGAGGACAGAG
The DNA here is from genome assembly GCF_036934945.1 of Oncorhynchus masou masou. Lineage (NCBI taxonomy): Eukaryota > Metazoa > Chordata > Actinopteri > Salmoniformes > Salmonidae > Oncorhynchus > Oncorhynchus masou. Next base: position 15,283 of record NW_027010383.1, read on the forward strand.
AGGAGGAGAAGAGGTGGAGGAGAAGAGGTGGAGGAGAAGAGACTATAACAGAGGACAGAGGAGGAGAAGAGGTGGAGGAGAAGAGGTGGAGGAGAAGAGAATATAACAGAGGAGAGAGGAGGAGACGAGGTGGAGGAGAAGAGGTGGAGGAGAAGAGAATATAACAGAGGAGAGAGGAGGAGAAGAGGTGGATGAGAAGAGACTATAACAGAGGAGAGAGGAGGAGATGAGGTGGAGGAGAAGAGGTGGAGGAGAAGGGACTATAACAGAGGAGAGAGGAGGAGAAGAGGTGGAGGAGAAGAGACTATAACAGAGGAGAGATGAGGAGAAGAGGTGGAGGAGAAGAGGTGGAGGAGAAGAGACAATAACAGAGGACAGAGGAGGAGAAGAGGTTGAGGTGAAGAGAATATAACAGAGGAGAGAGGAAGAGAAGAGACTATAACAGAGGTGAGAGGAGGAGAAGAGATGGAGGAGAAGAGAATATAACAGAGGACAGAGGAGAAGATACTATAACAGAGGACAGAGCAGGAGAAGAGGTGGAGGAGAAGAGGTGGAGGAGAAGAGAATATAACAGATGAGAGGGGAGGAGAAGAGACTATAACAGAGGACAGAGGAGAAGAGACTATAACAGAGGGCAGAGCAGGAGAAGAGGTGGAGGAGAAGAGGTGGAGGAGAAGAGAATATAACAGATGAGAGGGGAGGAGAAGAGACTATAACAGATGAGAGGGGAGGAGAAGAGACTATAACAGAGGACAGAGGAGGAGAAGAGTTGGAGGAGAAGAGAATATAACAGAGGACAGAGGAGGAGAAGAGGTGGAGGAGAAGAGGTGGAGGAGAAGAGGTGGAGGAGAAGAGAATATAACAGAGGACAGATGAGGAGAAGAGGTGGAGGAGAAGAGGTGCAGAGACAGAATGAAAGATAAAGGGGTGATCCAGAGAGTGATTGAGGGGACAGAAAGTGAGGGAGAGGTCGACTTTAACCTCTTTGAACTCTAGGGGCAGTATTTGATTTTTGGATAAAAACGTTCCCGTTTTAAACAAGATAATTTGTCACGAAAAGATGCTCGACTATGCATATAATTGACAGCTTTGGAAAGAAAACAGGTTTCCAAAACTGCAAAGATATTATCTGTGAGTGCCACAGAACTGATGCTACAGGCGAAACCAAGATGAAATTTCAAACAGGAAATGAGCAAAATGTTTGAAGCGCTGTTTTCCAGTGTCTCCTTATATGGCTGTGTATGCGCAAGGAGAGAGCCCACAATTTCTGCTGTTTCCCCAAGGTGTCTGCAGCATTGTGACGTATTTGTAGGCATATCATTGGAAGATTGATCATAAGAGACCACATTTACCAGGTGTCCGCCCGGTGTCCTGCGTCGAAATTGGTGCGTAAACCTCAGCTGCAAGTATTTTTCCATTTAATTCAGAGAAGAAAGCAGACTTCCACGAACGATATATCAATGAAGAGATATGTGAAAAACACCTTGAGGATTGATTCTAAACAACATTTGCCATGTTTCAGTCGATATTATGGAGTTCATTTGGAAAAAAGTTTGGCGTTTTGGTGACTGAATTTTCGTTTTTCTTTGGTAGCCAAAAGTGATGTACAAAACGGAGCATTTTTCTCCTACACAAAGAATCTTTCATGAAAAACTGAACATTTGCTATCTAACAGAGAGTATCCTCATTGAAAACATCCGAAGTTCTTCAATGGTAAATGATTTTATTTGAATGCTTATCTGGTTTTTGTGAAAATGTTGCCCGCTAAATGCTACGCTAAATGCTACACTAGCTATCAATACTCTTACACAAATGCTTGTTTAGCTATGGTTGAAAAGCATATTTTGAAAATCTGAGATGACAGTGTTGTTAACAAAAGTCTAAGCTTGAGAGCAAATATATTTATTTCATTTGCGATTTTCATGAATAGTTAACGTTGCGTTATGCTAATGAGCTTGAGGCTATAAATAGGATCCCGGATCCGGGATTGCTCGACGCAAGAAGTTAAAAGAAGCTAAAATAGAAGACTGAGAGTCTTTCATTTTTCCATCCATATACATCTGTCTACCATTATTCAGACTCATCTTGGATGAAGAATATCTAGGATTTTCATCACGTGCATTGTAGGGTCTCTTTAACATATGGTACATATTCTACACTGTAGGGTCTCTTTAAACAAAGGGTACATATTCTACACTGTATGGTCTCTTTAAACACATGGTACATATTCTACACTGTAGGGTCTCTTTAACAGATGGTACATATTCTACACTGTAGGGTCTCTTTAAACAAAGGGTACATATTCTACACTGTAGGGTCCCTTTAACAGATAGGGTCTCTTTAATAGATGGTACATATTCTACACTGTAGGGTCTCTTTAACAGATGGTACATATTCTACACTGTAGGGTCTCTTTAACAGATAGGGTCTCTTTGAACAGATGGTACATATTCTACACTGTAGGGTCTCTTTAACAGGTGGTACATATTCTACACTGTAGGGTTTCTTTAACAGATGGTACATATTCTACACTGTAGGGTCTCTTTAACAGATGGTACATATTCTACACTGTATGGTCTCTTTAACAGGTGGTACATATTCTATACTGTAGGGTCTCTTTAACAGGTGGTACATATTCTACACTGTAGGGTCCCTTCAACAGATGGTACATATTCTACACTGTAGGGTCCCTTCAACAGATGGTACATATTCTACACTGTAGGGTCTCTTTAACAGGTGGTACATATTCTACACTGTAGGGTTTCTTTAACCTCTATAGGATGGGTGTTTGTAAACCGGGACGGTTGTTGCAAAACTGCGCTAACGTGACTCGAATGACGTTGTAAACAGCAGCCAACTTTCCGGGACATAGACATGTCTTAAATGGGCAGAAAGCTTAAATTATTTTTAATCTAACAGTAGGGTCCAATTAGCAGTAGCTATTACAGTGAAACAATACCATGCTCTGGTTTGATAGCATGATAAAAACAACTTTAAGCACGGCATCTGGTTTGATACATTCACCTTTGAAGGTAAATAATGTACTTACATTCAGTAATCTTACTCTGATTTGTCATCCTGAGGGTCCCAGAGATCAAATGTTGTTTGATAAAATCCATTTTTATGTTAAAATATAGGAATTGGGGACAAAAGTTTGACCCCAACGTTGTATCTGGCTCCACACCCACCATGACCGACCAAGTAGATATCTGAACGTTATTGTATAAGCTAATGATCCATCATGTATGACATTTCTGGGTGAGTGGAAACTAAAAAAATGTATTACCATAACATTTATCTATGTTCTCTATAGTTGAAAATGTATCAATTGACCAATTCAGCACATTTAGGCAAACTCCTGGTAGACGTGACACAAAATATTGTGCAGTAATGTAATTCTTCACTGGATCAGTCTGAAACTTTGCACACAAACTGCTACCATCTGATGGCCAAAATCTAAATTACACCTAGACTCCTATCTGAAACTATGACATTTCTCTTGCATTTCAAAGATGATAGAAAAATATTTTTAAAAGCATGTTTTAATCTTTGTTTTATCTCTTACCAGATCTAATGTGTTATATTCGCATAAATTCATTTCACATTTCCAGAAACTTCAATGTGTTTCCTTTCAAATAGTATCAATAATATGCATATCCTTTCTTCAGGTCCTGAGTTACAGGTAGTTCAATTTGGGTATGTCATTTTAGTCGAAAATGTTTAAAAAAAGGGTACGATCCTTATCGTACCCTATCATACCCTACACTACCACTAGGCGGCAGTGTAGCCTAGTGGTTAGAGTGTTGGACTAGTAACCGAAAGGTTGCAAGTTGAAATCCCCGAGCTGACAAGGTACAGAATCTGTCGTTCTGCCCCTGAATAGGCAGTTAACCCACTGTTCCTAGGCCGTCATTGAAAATAAGAATTTGTTCTTAACTGACTTGCCTAGTAAAATAGACAACCCCTTCTACCCTTCCACTTGGTCAATCTGCTCAGGACCCCTCTGGCCTTCCACTTGGTCAATCTGCTCAGGACCCCTCTGGCCTTCCACTTGGTCAATCTGCTCAGGACCCCTACCCTTCCACTTGGTCAATCTGCTCAGGACCCTCTACCCTTCCACTTGGTCAATCTGCTCAGGACCCCTCTGGCCTTCCACTTGGTCAATCTGCTCAGGACCCTCTACCCTTCCACTTGGTCAATCTGCTCAGGACCCCTCTACCCTTCCACTTGGTAAATCTGCTCAGGACCCCTCTGGCCTTCCACTTGGTCAATCTGCTCAGGACTCCTCTGCCCTTCCACTTGGTCAATCTGACCAGGACCCCTCTGGCCTTCCACTTGGTCAATCTGCTCAGGACCCCTCTGGCCTTCCACTTGGTCAATCTGCTCAGGACCCCTCTGGCCTTCCACTTGGTCAATCTGCTCAGGACCCCTCTGGCCTTCCACTTGGTCAATCTGCTCAGGACCCTCTGGCCTTCCACTTGGTCAATCTGCTCAGGACCCTCTGGCCTTCCACTTGGTCAATCTGCTCAGGACCCTCTACCCTTCCACTTGGTCAATCTGCTCAGGACCCCTACCCTTCCACTTGGTCAATCTGCTCAGGACCCCTCTGGCCTTCCACTTGGTCAATCTGCTCAGGACCCTCTGGCCTTCCACTTGGTCAATCTGCTCAGGGCCCCCTCTACCCTTCCACTTGGTCAATCTGCTCAGGACCCCTCTGG
>NW_027010383.1:25000-32528 GCF_036934945.1 Oncorhynchus masou masou
GCCGCCCTACTACAGAACGTACATATGCGCACATCTCTGTGAACTGACTGAAATGTTTGACTTGGTTGAATGAACATTTGGTTCCTGAGAGCACCTGATAGTTTACTTGTAAGGACTGTTTGGCATAATCTCTGTCTAATCCTTGCTGATCTCGCAGGTTGGGGAAAACCCTACAATAGATGACACGGTAACAACTAACGGATAAACAAGCAACACATCCTTCTCAATCCCTTCATCCCTTCCCATATCTCTAGACCTCATCTCTTTAATTTTGTCCGCTAATATGCTAATGTTGATCATGATTATCTATTCAAATTGAACACACATAAGTAGATGTTTTGAACATGAATGAAATGGTGTGTGGGCTCCAGACTTGGGGTAAATATTTACTTTTTCTGGCTGTTTTCTGTCAGACTCAATTCAGATATTTTTCACTAATTGGTCTTTTGACTAATCAGCTCTGAAAAAGATCTGATGTGAAAAGATGTGCTGTGATTAATAAAATGACCAATTAGTGTAAAAAAATATCAGAATTGGGCTGCCTGTGTAAAAGGTTAGTGCTATCTAGGTTCCTTCCGACATCCCTACCCTAAAGCCTAACCACACACTAAGTATTACACAAAGTATTTTAAATGTCAACTTCAATGGGGTAGAGACGTCCCAAGGAGCCCTGATAGCAAGGACCCTATGTAAAACACAAACTATTTTGTGGCTTAGGTGTTTTACTTGCCACAACGTTGGCACCCCACACAAACACAGTCACTGTGCGGTTCACGTGATGTACTAAAACAAGCAGCCAGGAGATGGCGCTGAATTACAAAGCGTATACAACAACATTATGAGGCCGTTCCCAAACTAAGATTCGCGACCCCGTGTGGGGTCGTTAGCATAATATGAACATGGGGTCATAAGAGAATTTCCAACCCCCCCCCCCAAAAAAATAATATACATACACACATATATTATAATATCGTCTTTGTACCTCAAAATCAATATAATGTGGTTAACCTTAAAACAGTAAATGATAATAATTCAAATAAAAATTATAAAATTCAACCAGGAAGCTCCCTTAGTTTGTGGGAAAAGGCTGCACTTGACCATGGCACCTGAATCATTCCCCCAGTGAAGGGCTAGGCCTGCTACACTATGAAACCACACACTGTTGAATCATTCCCACAGTGAAGGACTAGGCCTGCTACACTATGAAACCACACACTGTTGAATCATTCCCCCAGTGAAGGGCTAGGCCTGCTACACTATGAAACCACACACTGTTGAATCATTCCCCCAGTGAAGGGCTAGGCCTGCTACACTATGAAACCACACACTGTTGAATCATTCCCCCAGTGAAGGACTAGGCCTGCTACACTATGAAACCACACACTGTTGAATCATTCCCCCAGTGAAGGACCAAGCCTGCTACACTATGAAACCACACACTGTTGAATCATTCCCCAGTGAAGGACCAGGCCTGCTACTCTATGAAACCACACACACTATGAAACCACACACTGTTGAATCATTCCCACAGTGAAGGACTAGGCCTGCTACACTATGAAACCACACACTGTTGAATCATTCCCACAGTGAAGGACTATGAAACCACACACTGTTGAATCATTCCCAGTGAAGGACTAGGCCTGCTACACTATGAAACACACTGTTGCCAGTGAAGGACCAGGCCTGCTACACTATGAAACCACACACTGTTGAATCATTCCCACAGCTACACTATGAACTGTTGAATCATTCCCCCAGTGAAGGACCAGGCCTGCTACACTATGAAACCACACACTGTTGTAGTGAAGGACCAATCACTATGAAACCACACACTGTTGAATCATTCCCCCAGTGACCAGAAACCACACACTGACTATGGTTGAATCAGGAAACCACACACTGTTGAATCATTCCCCAGTGAAGGACCAGGCCTGCTACACTATGAAACCACACACTGTTGAATCATTCCCACAGTGAAGGACTAGGCCTGCTACACTATGAAACGACACACTAGTGAAGATACTTTGATATTACCGGCTGCAATTGATTTGGTGAAAACGATGTTGCGGAAGCAGAGGCACAGAAACTCACATCAAAACCTTTGTCAGATAACACTGTTAAACAAAGAATGTATGCTATTGCTAGCAATCAAGAGGATCCTCTGACTGAATGACTCAAAAACTCCCCAGTTTGTGCTCTCCAAATGGACTATATATGAGGGCTGAGATTCCCATGCATTGACTTTTGTTTGATACATGTTATGCTATTCACAAGGACAAATTCTTCTGTCTCACAATTCCCGAGCGTAAAACGGCACAGGGGATGTTCAGTATGCTGCATGGCTGTATAGACGAAAAACAGATTCCATATGGGGTCAAATGGTGGGCTTTTGCACAGATGGGGCTCCATCTATGGCGGGGCGGCGAGCAGGCCTCTACACTCTAGCTATGTCTCCCTCTGCCATATGGACACATTGTGATGATACACCCACTGAGCTATAATGGATACACCGGGAGTAACTGGCAAAAGAGCTGAGAGCAGAACTCAGAGATATACTGCAGCAGGTAACTTTGACTCCTGTTCACAAAACTTTGAGGAGATATGGGATCAGAGCATGACAATGTTCTATTTCACACCAAGGCTTGGTGGTTATTTAGGGGGATTGGAAAGATTTTTGGAATTTAGTTATGTTTTGCAGATTTGAGCAGTTGGAAGGCCAGAGGGGTTGAGCAGATTTTTAACATTATTTAAGGGGTTGTCTATTTAAGGCAAGTCAGTTAAGAACAAATTCTTATTTTCAATGAAGGCCTAGGAAATGCCGCTGTCTGTCAGCTCAGGGGTTTGAACTTGCAATCTTCTGGTTACTAGTCCACCACTCTAACCACGCAGGCTACCCTGCCGCCCCAATAATAGAGAGGAACAAGACTTGGTTGACTTTCTGTGTCAGAAAATGTGCCTCCTTGCCTGTGTAACAGACATATTTGGTAAACAAATTAACCGAGCGCAAGCATGCAGGGGAAATACAAAAACCTTTCTATAGATGAGAGACCGAATCAGTGGATTCAGAGGAAAGAATTTTATTGGAGATTCATTCAAAGCCAACAAAGCCACCCATCCCATGGCTGTGTGTGCTTCTAACAGAACACAGGATCTGTGTCCCACACGAGTGATGACTGCTCACCTCTGATGGGTCCCTAGTTCTAAACTTGAAAATATGAAGTATAATTAACCATATCACTGAGGGAGAGAGGGGAATGTAGAATGTTTACATTCTGTCAGAATATGTTATTGTTGGACATCAGGGATCCTATGTGTGAGGAATTTGGGGCCGAGGTCAGGTCAGATGAAAGTGAGTAAGAACAGATATCACTAAGGTTCTGGATAGTGTCATGTCTTTACTATTGATTAAATAATATGACATGCTATTTTAAAAAATCAATTATCTCTAATTAATATTACCTTTACCTATTAAACTAATCAAGTAAATGTAATTAACTAGGAAGCCGGGGCAACACGGAAGAATGTTTATAGAGCTGTTGTCTTCCGAATAAACTCTTAAGATTTGGTCATCTTTTATATCAATAGCAGTCATTTATTAATCGTCACCTTATTCAGTCTCATCTGAACGTCGTAAAATTGTTGGTTATCTTCACAAACCCTGGCTCAACAATGAGCTTAGTTCAACTGACATATAACCTTGTTTTACTCCAATGTTTGTAAATAATGTAAATGCAAAGAAACACTGGATAGCCTCAAAAAATCATTCAAATTATCATTTTGATATCATGTTGAGTACTCATACTAGAGCTGCTTCTGGGCAGAGTCAGACCCACGTAAACATCAGCCATAAAGAGAGCCAGACCCATGTAAACATCAGCCATAAACAGAGTCAGACCCACGTAAACATCAGCCATAAACAGAGTCAGACCCACGTAAACATCAGCCATAAACAGAGTCAGACCCACGTAAACATCAGCCATAAACAGAGTCAGACCCAGAGTCAGACTCCACGTAAACATCAGCCATAAACAGAGTCAGACCCATGTAAACATCAGCCATAAACAGAGTCAGACCCACGTAAACATCAGCCGTAAACAGAGTCAGACCCATGTAAACATCAGCCAGAAACAGAAACAGAAAGAACAGAGTCAGACCCACGTAAACATCAAATGAACAGAGTCAGACCCATGTAAACATCAGCCATAAACAGAGTCAGACCCAGAGTCAATCCAGAGTCAGACCCACAAACATCATCCATAAATAACATTTGGTGTGTCAACGTCAAGTTGAATCAGCAATACATTTTATTTTTTTATTTACTAAATACCTAAATAGTCACATACACAGAATTACATATACACAGGAAGGATCATACATTGATTACTACCAGGTCCTAAAAGAAAACGCCCTTACAGACGAAACCATATGACGCTGGTTACACAAAGAAAGGGGTTGGGTTTGAATGAAAGAGCAGGGAAGACTGAGGAACAAAAGTGGTATTGGGTCTCTATCGGACCTATGAAGCCATGCTATCGTAAATACAGAATCGTATGCATTCTAAATAACCTCCCATTCGGAAAAGGAAAATGCAATAAATATATTTACTCTGAGTTGGGCTTCGATAGATTGGTCGAAGATGGAAGGCTGGGTTGCCCAGCAGAAACTCCCTTGTCCTTTGAAGAACATTTCTGGGCGGATACGTTGTAGTCTTTTGTCGTGTGGTAGAATGGATACATTGTAGTACACTGTCTTTCTGAAGAGATTGTCCGTCCTTTCCTAGCCCACGTTTACAGCTGCTGCTGATAACTCAACATCTAGGATGTATCACTTCTTAAGTGAATAAGAGTTGTTCAAAGTTCATACCAAGTTGCCATGCTACAAGCTCATGCTATATTCTGGCTGGTATCGTCGAAATTCATCCTTCCAGCGTGGTGATCGTCACCTCCACGTTGAAATTCGCCCTTTTAAAAGTATGGACATCAGTCCTCACGTCATTGAGAACACAATGTTGATTTTGTGATTTTGCCATTCAACCATTCGCAACCAGAGCTCACACTGAGGTTGGCTTAGATCGCCGTGAATTGGGTCACGGGGGCTTTTACAGAAATGTAGAAAAGGGGTTGGTTCATCATTTCCAACCAATGCCTATTCACGTGGGTGTGGCCACTGAGTGAGCATATTTTACTTTCTCTCATTTTAAACTAAAATTAAATTGCACAACAATTCCACGTGAATCTGATAACTAGAATGTGTAGACTTTCCAAGATGCAGTTTATGTCATCCTATCATCAGTAATAATGTTTCAGACGACAACTGATCTGACATCATATACTTTCAACTGGTTGGATGTCCTAAATATTGTTCTGTTCCCAACCTTTTGATGTTACCATACTTTCTCTATGTTAACAAAGGGCTTTCCAAGTCCATTCTGTAGAGTAAGAGAGAGAAAAGGGGGAAAGGTATTTATGGGGTCATAAACCTCACCTCACCTCAACCTCAGGGCAATGTCATGACAATAGCAACAGAGGTGTATTGGCTGTTCAGATGTGTAAGGAGGGGCTCAGAGAACGTGTTCAATATTGTGTGAATATGTTCTTTGTCTTATGCAGCTGTATGACCCAGTGGGTGAATGAACTTGGTTTGAGCTTTACTTTTGCGTCCGAGTTTTTTACTCTGTTTGTTTAGCACCTCAAACGCTTGGAACCTACTTCCCAATCCCTTTGACTGTGATCCTGGCTCAGCTGACATGCTGGTAAGTGAGAGTTTCCTAGTTGTCTTGAAAGCCCCATAAAACTCATGGTACCCTTCTCCAGCTCTGATCTGTGTGAAGCTGGATTCAGTGGTCTCGTCTGCATTAAAACCCAAATATCCATCCAGGTGTGACAGCAGGGACCAGGCCTCCTGACTTCCGAGACCCATCAAGCAACACCCATCTCATTAGTGGTGGTGACATAAGAGACTTAACAGACTGTCATCATAGCCCCCATGTTAAAATTATGTGGGGGTGATGTGACAGCAGTGATGATTATAATTTGACCATGCCTGGTCATTTATAAACATTTGAACATCTTGGCCATGTTCTATTATAATCTCCAACAGGCACAGCCAGAAGAGGACTGGCCACCCCACATAGCCTGGTTCCTCTCTAGGTTTCTTCTCTAGGTTTTGGCCTTTCTAGGGAGTTTTTCCTAGCCACCGTGCTTTTACACCTGCATTGCTTGCTGTTTGGGGTTTTAGGCTGGGTTTCTGTACAGCACTTTGAAATATCAGCTGATGTACGAAGGGCTATATAAATACATTTGATTTAATGAGGTGTGCACTGTCGACCACGCCCCCTGACTTTGAGAAGCTCTGACACGACATGCATCAAGCCACACCCATCTCATTAGTGGTGGTAAGGTAAGAGGCATTATGTCAGACTAATTTGCAATTGACTGTCATAGCCCCACATTAAAAATATGTGATGATGAGTTAAGAAGACAATCGAAGATACTGTTAGAATGTTTTGCCATAGGCCCAAAGAAAAGTTAATTACATAAATTTTTTTCACATGGTTGGGGTCATCGAGAACTTTCAGATATCAAAATGGGGTCGTAGGCCAAAAGAGTTTGGGAACCCCTGCCATAACGACAGGCAAACACACACACACACACACACACATACACAAACACACACACACACAGTGACACACACACACACAGTGACACACACACACACACAGTGGCACACACACACACACACACACACACACACACAGTGACACACACACACAAACAGTGGGGCGCAGAGGCTCCTGTTGCAAACTAGCTCCCTGTTGCACCCAGCCTGCTGTGACTGTTTAAAGATCCATCCACTATAATAGGCAGGGGAAATGGTTTTTCAGGACTTCTGGTGGTAGAAATGTACACAATTGTTACCTGGAGGAAAATGGAGGAGGGTAATGCTTTCTCATTTCAGTATGGGAGTGGGTTTAGTGGGGGTTTTAGTCCAGAGGAGGGTAATGCTTTCTCATTTCAGTATGGGAGTGGGTTTAGTGGGGTTTTGTCACGAGGAGAGTCATGCTTTTTCATTTCAGTATGGGAGTGGGTTTTAGTTGGTTTTTGTCACGAGGAGAGTCATGCTATTTCATTTCAGTATGGGAGTGGGTTTAGTGGGGGTTTTTGTCACGAGGAGAGTCATGCTTTTTCATTTCAGTGGGAGTGGGTTTAGTGGGGGTTTTTAGTCCAGAGGAGGGTCATGCTTTTTCATTTCAGTGGGAGTTGGTTTAGTGGGGGTTTTTAGTCCAGAGGAGGGTCATGCTCTTTCATTTCAGTATGGGAGTGGGTTTAGTGGGGTTTTTAGTCCAGAGCAGGGTCATGCCTTTTCATTTCAGTGGGAGTGGGTTTAGTGGGGGTTTTTGTCACGAGGAGAGTCATGCTTTTTCATTTCAGTATGGGAGTGGGTTTAGTGGGGTTTTTAGTCCAGAGGAGAGGTCATGCTTTCTCATTTCAGTATGGGAGTGGGTTTAGTGGGGGTTTTTAGTCCAGAG
>NW_027010384.1:0-32522 GCF_036934945.1 Oncorhynchus masou masou
CTTCTCCTGCTGACTCAGACTCCTCTCCTCTCCTCCGTCCCATTTCCTCTTCTCTTCTCCTGCTGACTCAGACTCCCTCTCTCCTCCATCCCATTTCCTCTTCTCTTCTCCTGCTGACTCAGACTCCTCTCTCTCCTCCATCCCATTTCCTCTTCTCTTCTCCTGCTGACTCAGACTCCTCTCCTTCCTCCATCCCATTTCCTCTTCTTCTCCTGCTGACTCGAACTCCTCTCCTCCATCCCATTTCCTCTTCTCTTCTCCTGCTGACTCAAACCTCCTCTCCTCCATCCTCCACTAGAACAGAGACATTCATCACTCGTTCATTCTTCTTCTTCTCCTCCACATCCCCTGTTCCTTGTCCCCTGTCCCCTGTACCTTCAATCTCTTCTATTATTAAAGCTACTTTAGTTCGACAGCAACATTTAGGAACAACGACACGGTCTTGGTGAGGAGAATGAACGAGTGATGAGAGAAAGAGAGAGGGACTGAGTGTCCCTTTAGGAGTCTTTGAGAGCTGGGTAGGACAGTGGTCTCTTTCTCTCACCCTCCTCTCTCTCTCTACCTCCCCTCTCTATCTCTCTCTCTTCTTCCATCTCTCTCTCTCTCTCTCTCTCTCGCTCTCTCTCGCTCTCCCTACCCTCTCTCTCTCTTCTTCCATCTTCTTCCATCTCTCTCTCTCTCTCTCCCTCCTCTCTCTCTCTCTCCCTCCTCTCTCTCTCTCTCTTCTTCCATCTCTCTCTCTCTCTCACTCTCCCTACCCTCTCTCTCTCTCTTCTTCCATCTCTCTCTCTCTCACTCTCCCTACCCTCTCTCTCTCTTCTTCCATCTCTTGTTTCCATCTCTCTCATCTCTCTCTCTCTCTCTCTCTCCCCTCTGTCTCTTTTCCATCTCTCTCTCAGCTTCTCTATTAGTGACACCAGATTTCTAGAGCTATCTGTCACACACACATTATCATGGTTACTATGTTTAACCTACGTACATCACCATGGTCACTATGTTTAACACACGCATCACCATGGTTACTAAGTTTAACACACACACATCACCATGGTTACTCAGTTTAACACACACACATCACCATGGTTACTCAGTTTAACACGCACACAACACCATGGTTACTCAGTTTAACATGCACACATCACCATGGTTACTATGTTTAACACACGCATCACCATGGTTAATCTGTTTAACACACGCATCACCATGGTTACTATGTTTAACACACACATCACCATGGTTACTATGTTTAAAACACACATCACCATGGTTACTATGTTTAACACACACATCGCCATGGCTATCATGTTTAACCCACACAGCGCTACATGGTAACTATGTTTAACACACACATCACCATGGTTACTATGTTTAACACACACATCACCATGGTTACTCTGTTTAACACACACATCACCATGGTTACTATGTTTAACCTACATTGCCATGGCTACTACATTTAGCACACACATCACCATGGTTACTCTGTTTAACACACACATCACCATGGTTACTATGTTTAACACACATCACCATGGCTACTACATCTAGCACACACATCACCATGGTTACTCTGTTTAACTCACACATCGCCATGGTTACTATGTTTAGCACACATCGCCATGGTTACTCATGTTTAACACGCACACAACACCATGGTTACCAGTTTAACATGCACACATCACCATGGTTACTATGTTTGATACAGTATCACCATGGCTAATGCTGTTTAACACACGAAGTCCTCCATGGTGACTCATGATAACACACACATCACCATGCTGTTACCTTATGTTTAAAACACACATCAGCCATGGTTACTATGTTTAACACACACATCACCATGGTTACCCTGTACTAACCTGCATTGAACCCTGGCGACTACATTTATGCACACATCACCATGGTTACTCTGTTTGGCTTACACATGACCATGTGTTACTATGTGTTAACACTACTATTTGCCATGGCTACTGAATGCGTTTATGCGACACACATCACCATGGTTACTCTGTTTAACACACACATCACCATGTGTTACTATGTTTAACACACATCACCATGGCTACTATGTCTAGCACTCACATCACCATGTGTTACTATGTTTAACTCACACATCGCCATGGTTACTATGTTTGGCTTACATTGCCATGTGTTACTATGTATAGCACACAGATACATACACCATTTAAACTGAAACATGTTGTAGGCTGTCATTCACACATCTGTGGTTTCCAGAAGTCCTCCATTGTGATTTATGTAACACACACACATACTTTTTGGCTTACCTGAATGTATTTGTGTGACCAGGCAAGTCAGTTAAGAACACATTCTTATTTTCAATGACAACCCACTTTTCCTAGGCTAACTGCCTGTTCAGGGGCAGAACAACAGATTTGTACCTTGTCAGTTCGGGGGTTTGAACTCGCAACCTTCCGGTTACTAGTCCAAACGCTCTAACCGCTAGGCTACCCTGTACTCCTGATGAACCCTGGGATATTTATGAACACACTGTTTTTTTGGCTTCCTGAATGTGTTTGTGTGACAACACACTGTTTTTTTGGCTTCCTGAATGTGTTTGTGTGACAACACACTGTTTGTTTGGCTTCCTGAATGTGTTTGTGTGACAACACACTGTTTGTTTGGCTTCCTGAATGTGTTTGTGTGACAACACACTGTTTGTTTGGCTTCCTGAACAAACCCTTCAATTATAGCCGTTACTTAATAGACCGCCTGCTGATAGGCTTGTTTAAATACGCACGCACACACGCACACACAACCCACCAGAGATATACGCGCACGCACGCACGCACACACACACACACACACACACACACACACTCTACCCACTCGAGATATACACACACACACACACACACACACACACACACACACACACACACTACCCACCAGAGAAACAACAGCTGGTGTACGAAATCTAAGGAAATCTCTAGATTTTGCTTGCCAAAAGTAGAGTATATTGTGATAAATTGTAGACCACACTACTTGCCTAGAGAGTTTTCAGTTATACTTTTCGTATTAAGCGCATTTACCACTCAGAGATGATGCTGGCACTATGATCGCACCTGGGGCCTGCTGTATAAGGAAATAAGCAACAGTAAACTCACCCAGAGGAGGGCGCTCCCTAGTGGGCCGGAGACTTAAATGCAGGGAAACTTAAATCAGTTCTATCAACATGTTAAATGTGCAACCAGAGGGGCAAAAAATTCTAGACCACCTTACCCACACACAGAGACGCGTACAAAGCTCTCCCTCGCCCTCCATTTGGAAAATCTGACCACAACTCTATCCTCCTCATTCCTGCTTACAAGCAAAAATTAAAGCAGGAAGCACCAGTGACTCGGTCTATAAAAAAGTGGTCAGATGAAGCAGATGCTAAACTACAGGGACTGTTTTGAACAGACAGGAACATATCCCGGATTCTTCTGATGGCATTGAGGAGGATTACAGGCAACATTTGCACTGAGCTAAAGGGTAGAGCTGCCGCTTTTAGGGTGCGGGACTCTAACCCAGAAGCTTAAAAGAATCCGCTATGACCTCCGACGAACCATCAAACAGGCAAAGTCAATACAGGGCTAAGATTGAATCATACTGTTAACACGGCTCTGACGCGTCGCATGTGGCATTACAGACTACAAAGGGAAGCACAGACGTGAGCTGCCCAGTGACATGAGCCTACCAGACGAGCTAAAACACTTCATGCTCGCCCGAGGCAAGCAACTCTGAGGCATGCATGGGGGAGAGCATCAGCTGTTCCGGATGACTGTGTGATCATGCGCTCCTCAGCCAATGTGATTAGGTCAACATTCACAAGGCCGCAGGACCAGACGGATTACCAGGACGTGTGCTCCGGGCATGTGCTGACCAACTGGCAGGTGTCTTCACTGACATTTTCAACGTCCCTGATTGAGTCTGTAATACCAACATGCTTAAACAGACCACCATAGTCCCTGTGCCCAAGAACACAAAGGCAACCTGCCTATATGACTACAGACCCGTAGCACTCACGTCTGTATTAGCCATGAAGTGCTTTGAAAGGAGCTGGTCATGGCTCATATCAACACCATTATCCCAGAAACCCTAGACCCACTCCAGTTTGCATACCACCCAAACAGATCCACAGATGATGCAATCTCTATTGCACTCCACACTGCCCTTCCCACCTGGACAAACGGAACACCTGAGAATGCTATTCATTGACTACAGCTCAGCCGTTCAACACCATAGTGTCCTCAAAGCTCATCAATAAGCTGGGTGGACCCTGGGACTAAACACCTCCCTCTGCAACTGGATCCTGGACTTACTGACGGGCCGCCCAAGGTGGGGAGGGTAGGTTGCAACACATCTGCCATGCTGATCCTCAACACTGGAGCCCCCAGGGGTGCGTGCTCAGTCCCCTCTCCAAACACACCAAGACAGTCATGAAGAGGGCATGACAAAGCCTATTCCCCCTCAGGAACTAAAAAGATTTGGCATGGATCCTGAAGAGATCCTCAAAGGTTC
Organism: Oncorhynchus masou masou; assembly: GCF_036934945.1. Lineage (NCBI taxonomy): Eukaryota > Metazoa > Chordata > Actinopteri > Salmoniformes > Salmonidae > Oncorhynchus > Oncorhynchus masou. The sequence goes on from NW_027010384.1 coordinate 4,522, forward strand.
TACAGCTGCACCACCGAGAGCATCTGGTTGAATCACTGCCTGGTATGGCAACTGCTCTGCTCACCGCAAGGCACTACAACAAAGCCTATTCCCCCTCAGGAAACTAAAAAGATTTGGATCTGAGATCTGAGGATCTGAGATCCTCAAAAGGTTCTACAGCTTCAACATCGAGAGCATCCTGACTGGTGGCATCACTACCTGGTACGGCAGCTGCTCAGCCTCTGACCGCAAGGCACTACAGAGGGTAGTGTGAACGGCTCAGTACATGACAGGGGCAAAGCTGCCTGCCATCCAGGACGTCTAAACCAGGCGGAAGGCCCTAAAAAGACCCCAGCCACCCCGGACACTACTACACCGCATGGCAGCTGGTACTGAGTGCCAAGTCTTGGACCAAAGGGCTTCTCAACAGTTATTACCCCCAAGCCATAACACTTCTGAACAGGTAACCAATGGTTACCTGGACTATTTACATTGTGTGCCTCCCTCCCCAACCCCTCTTTTACACTTCTGCTACTCTCTGTTTATCATATATGCATAGTCACTGTAAATACTACCTCAACAGTTACTTTAACATGTACATACTTCCTCAATCAGCCTGACTAACCAGTGTCTGTATAGAGCCTTGCTACTCTTATTTTCAAGTGTCTTTTTACTGTTGTTTTATTTCTTAACTTACACACACACACACACACACACACACACTACCCACCAGAGAAACAACAGCTGGTGCACGAAATGTAAGGAAATCTCTAGATTTTGCTCGCCAGAGATATACACACACACACACACAAAACCCACCAGAGGTATACACACACACACACACACACACACACACACACACACACACACACACACACACACACACACACACACACACACACACACACACACACACACACACTACCCACCAGAGCTACTATAGTCCACGTTTAACTGTTCCATCTCAGCTTTGTTAGTGGGGTTATAAATGTGTGCTGCTCGTGCTGTAAAAATTTACTTCAGAAGTTACCTGACACACTCTGTGTTTTAACGGTGTTAGGTGATTCACTTCAGCAGCAGGGGAAGGTGGCTCGTCGTTTCCTCAGCAATAAAGCTCTTCACAACATCCCCTTTAAGAGGCAGGATAGGGAGTCTTTGGAAATTGAATTTGTAAGGTGTAACCCCCCCCTCCCTCCCAACCCCTCTCTCTCATTCTCTTTCTGTCTCTCTCTCTCTCTCTCTTGTGTGCTCTGTCGCTGATTTCTCTCTCTGTCTCTCTGTCTCTCTGTCTCTCTGTCTCTGTCTATCTCTGTCTCTCTCTGTCTCTCTCTGTGCCTCTGCTCTCTCTCTCTCTCTGTCTCTCTCTGTTTGTCTCTCTGTCTCTCTCTGTCTCTCTCTCTCTCTGTCTCTCTGTCTCTCTCTCTGTCTCTCTCTCTGTCTCTCTGTCTCTGTCTCTCTCTGTCTCTCTCTGTCTCTGTCTGTCTCTCTCTCTGTCTCTCTCTGTCTCTCTCTGTCTGTGTCTCTCTGTCTCTCTCTCTGTCTCTCTCTCTGTCTCTCTCTCTGTCTCTCTCTCTGTCTCTCTCTGTCTCTCTCTCTCTGTCTCTCTCTGTCTCTCTCTCTCTGTGTCTCTCTGTCTCTTTCTCTCTGTCTCTCTCTGTCTCTCTCTCTGTCTCTCTCTCTGTCTCTCTCTGTCTCTCTGTCTGTCTCAGTTTTACCTACAGTGTGCTGAGAACCATTAATTAACAGCATTCTGATTCTACTCTGTTTTCTCCCATGCTAGTTGAAACAACCTGGAAAAGGTGTATTCTGTGATAAGGGATTTTATTTCCTCAGCTGTCGTTCTTGTTAAACACATCACAAAAGTTATTTTGTATTGTCTGCAACCATTCCTTTAATAGCTGATAGCTGACCTGATATCCCACATGCTGGTTAAAACCTATTTAGGCTAGGGGGCAGTATTTTGATGTTTGGATGAAAAACGTGCCCAAAGTAAACGGCCTATTTCTCAGGCCCAGAAGCTAGAATATGCATATAATTCTCAGATTAGGATCGAATACACTTTAAAGTTTCCAAAACTGTCAAAATATTGTCTGTGAGTATAACAGAACTGATATTGCAGGCGAAAACCTGAGGAAAATCCAACCCGGACGTGCTGTTTTTCCTGAAAGCTCTCAGTTCCATAGCATGCCTTCGCTCCATTTAAAGGGATATCAACCATATTCCTTTTCCTATGGCTTCCCATGGTGTGAACAGTCTTTAGACATAGTTTCAGGCTTTTATTCTGAAAATGAGCTGAGAATGATCACATCGCGTCAGCCAGATTTGTGCATGCGCGGGCGCCGGGAGCGAGACCTTTTCTTTCTCTCTTCTATTGTAAAGCCCTGTCCGGTTTAAATATTCAATTATTTATTGTAAAAACAACCTGAGGAAGGATTATAAGAAACGTTTGACGAACTTTACGGATACTATTTGGAATTTTCTGGCACGAGCCTGTGGATTACAGAACAAAACGCGCCAACCAAATGGAGGTTTTTGGATGTAAAGACAATCTTTACCGAACATAACGAACATTTATTGTGTAACTGGGAGTCTCGTGAGTGCAAACATACGAAGATCATCAAAGGTAAGTGATTAATTGTATTGCTTTTCTGACTTTCGTGACCAATTTACTTTATCGCATGGTTTGCTTTCACCGTAAAGCTTTTTTTTAAATCTGACACGCCGGCTGGATTAAAAAAACAAGTTAAGGTGTGTTTTTGTGTATTGCACTTGTGATTTCATGAAAATTAAATATTTTTAGCAATTTAATTTGAATTTGGCGCTCTGCAATTCACCGGATGTTGACGAAAATGATCCCGCTAACAGGATCTGTGTGGCCAGAGTTAAGACACTACTGTACTCTTCTGTTGCAGAGAACCTATTTTGGTTGAGACCACAGAGATCCTGTAATTCACTATTGTTGTATTTAATTGTGCGGTTGAGACATAGGCTACTGCTGCTGAGAACCATTGGTTCATTCTCCGATTCCACTTTATTTAAGCATTGAGCGCCAGACAGTCACAAAGGCCAGGCAGGCAGGAATATCCCCCTGACCAATTACCGAATTGCTTCTGTCTTCATACTGTATAGAACAGACAAGACTAGGATATAGCTGACAAACGTACTGTATACTGTAACACAGACAAGACGAGGATAGCTGACAAACGTACTGTATACTGTAACACAGACAAGACGAGGATAGCTGACTAAGATACCTCTCCCCCTCTCCCCTCTCTCTTTACCTCTCCCCTCTCTCTTTACCTCTCCCCTCTCTCCTCCTCTACCTCTCCCCTCTCTTTACCTCTCCCCTCTCTCCCCCTCTCTCTCTCCCTCTCTTTACCTCTCCCCTCTCTCCCTCTCTCTTTACCTCTCCCTCTCTCCCTCTCTCTTTACCTCTCCCTCTCCCTCTCTCTTTACATATCCCCCTCTCCCCTCTCTCTTTACCTCTCCCCCTCTCCCCTCTCTCTTTACCTCTCCCTCTCCCTCTCTCTTTACCTCTCCCCCTCTCCCATCTCTCTTTACCTCTCCCCCTCTCCCATCTCTCTTTACCTCTCCCCTCTCTCCCTCTGTCTTTATCTCTCCCTCTCCCTCTGTCTTTACCTCTCCCCCTCTCCCCTCTATCTTTACCTCTCCCCTCTGTCTTTACTTCTCCCCTCTCCCCTCTCTGTTTACATCTCCCCCTCTCTCTTTACATCTCCCCCTCTCCCCCTAACTCTACCTCTCCCCCTCTCCCCCTAACTCTTTACCTCCCCCTCTCTCTTTACCTCTCCCCCTCTCCCCTCTGTCTTTACCTCTCCCCCTCTCCCTCTCTCTTTACCTCTCCCCTCCCCCTCTCTCTTACCTCTCCCCCTCTCCCCTCTCTCTTTACCTCTCCCTCTCTCTACCTCTCCCTCTCTCTTACATCTCACCCTCTCCCCTCTCTCTTTACCTCTCCCCTCTCTCTTTACATCTACCCTCTCTCTATTTACCTCTCCCCCTCTCCCCTCTCCCTTTACCTCTTCCCCTCTCCCTTTACCTCTCCCCCTCTCCCTTTACCTCTCCCCCTCTCCCTTTACCTCTCCCCCTCTCTCTTTACCTCTCTCTCTCTCTCTTTACCTCTCCCCTCTCTCTTTACCTCTCCCTCTCTCTTTACATCTCACCCTCTCCTCTCTCTCTTTACCTCTCCCCTCTCTCTTTACATCTACCCTCTCTCTCTTACCTCTCCCCCTCTCCCCTCTCCCTTACCTCTCCCCTCTCCCCTCTCCCTTTACCTCTCCCCTCTCCCTTACCTCTCCCCTCTCCCTTTACCTCTCCCCTCTCCCTTTACCTCTCCCCTCTCCCTTTACCTCTCCCTCTCCCTTTACCTCTCCCCCTCTTCCCTTTCCTCTCCCTCCCTTTACCTCTCCCCCTCTCCCCCTCTCCTTTTCCTCTCCCCTCTCCCTTTACCTCTCCCCTCTCCTTTACCTCTCCCCCTCTCCCTTTCCTCCCCCTCTCCCTTTACCTCTCCCTCTCCTTACCTCTCCCCCTCCCTTTACCTCTCCCCCCCTCCCCTCTCTACTCTCCCCTCTCTCTTACCTCTCCCCTCTCTCTTTACATCTCACCCCTCCTCTCTCTCTTACATCTACCCTCTCTCTTTACCTCTCCCCCTCTCCCCTCTCCCTCTCCCTTTACCTCTCCCCTCTCCCCTCTCCCTTTACCTCTCCCCTCTCCCTTTACCTCTCCCCATCCCCTCTCTTTACATCTCCTCTCTCTTTACATCTCTCTTTACCTCTCCCCTCTCCCTTCCTCACCTCTCCCCCCCTCCCTTTTACCTCCTCCCCTCTCCCTTTACCTCCCCCCCTCTCCCCTCTCCCTTTACCTCTCCCCCTCTCTCTCTCTCTTACTCTCTCCCCCTCTCCCCTCTCCTTTTACCTCTCCCCCCTATCCCCTCTCTCTTACCTCTCTCCTCTTACATCTCTCTTACCTCTCCCCTCTCCTTTACCTCCCCTCTCCTCTCCCTTTACCTCTCCCCTCTCCCCTCTCTCTTTACCTCTCCCTCTCCTCTCTCGCTTTACCTCTCCCCCTCTCCCCTCTCTCTTTACATCTCCCCTCTCTCTTTACCCCTCTCTCTCTCTCTTTACCTCTCCCCCTCTTCCTCTGTCGGTCTTTGTGATGTGTCTCTGTTCTGCTGTTCCTGCTAGGAGATGATGGCCAGTCTAATCAGCCAGACCCCAGACCACCCTGTCCCCTTTCTCATCAGTCACCTGCAGACCAAGCCAGGCAGCCCCGGCAAGCTGCACAGAACACTGCCGGGCTCCGCCGCTCTGTGGGCCCAGAGCGATGCAGGTAGGAGCGCAGACACAGATTCATGTACACGTACACGCCTACACTCAGAAGCTCACGTAAACTCACAGAGCACGTGTGAGCAATCGTGTGCACACAAACGGTGTTGTTATAACTAACCTTGTTAGTAATGAGGTTCTATAGATGGGACACACAATTTAGTCCCATTCAAAATCCTATTTTTCCTAACCAATAACCCTTACCCTAACCTAACCTTAAACCCAAAACCTAACCTAAACCCTAAACCTAAACCTAGCTCCTAAACCTTAAAATAAGTCTAACACTAATTCTAACCTTAACCCTAAACCTAGCTCCTAATCCTAAACCTAAACCTAATTCTAACACTAATTTCAACCTTAACCTTAACCCTAAACCTAGCTCCTAATCCTAAACCTAACTCTAACACAAATTTTAACCTTAACCCTAAATCCCCTAAAAATAGCATTTGATCTTGTGGGGACCAACAAAATGTCCCCAGTTGGTGAAATGTGTGTTTGTTTACTATTCTTGTGGGGACTTCTGGTCCTCACACAAGTATAGTTAAACACATCCACACAAACACACACATTCCTAGTCATTGTGTGTACTACTGTTCCCGCGGTACCTTCTTCTCTCAGCAGAGAGTATAGGAGGTCCTGACTTCGGGAGTTACCAGAAGCCCTGGCAGATCCACCCGAACAAACCCAAGAAATCCAAGAGTGACCTGGCAGTGTCTAACATCTGCCTTCCTTCAGCAGAATCTAAGTCCTGTGAGTATAGTATATACTATATATACTATATCTACTATATCTGCTATATATACTATATCTGCTATATATACTATATCTGCTATATATACTATATCTGCTATATATACTATATATACTATATATACTATATATACTATATATACTATATATACTATATCTGCTATATATACTATATCTGCTATATATACTATATCTACTATATATACTATATATACTATATATACTATATCTGCTATATATACTATATCTGCTATATATACTATATCTGCTATATATACTATATCTGCTATATCTACTATATATACTATATCTACTATAGCTACTATATCTACTATAGCTACTATATATACTATATATACTATATCTAATATATCTACTATATATACTATATATACTATATATACTATATCTACTATATCTACTATATATACTATATCTACTATAGCTACTATATATACTATATCTACTATAGCTACTATATATACTATATATACTATATCTGCTATATATACTATATCTACTATATCTACTATATCTACTATATCTACTATATATACTATATATACTATATATACTATATCTGCTATATATACTATATCTGCTATATATACTATATCTGCTATATATACTATATCTGCTATATATACTATATATACTATATCTACTATATATACTATATATACTATATCTACTATATATACTATATATACCATATATACTATATCTACTATATCTACTATATCTACTATATCTACTATATCTACTATAGCTACTATATATACTATATATACTATATCTACTATAGCTACTATATATACTATATCTGCTATATATACTATATCTACTATATCTACTATATATACTATATCTACTATATATACTATATATACTATATCTGCTATATATACTATATATACTATATCTGCTATATATACTATATATACTATATATACTATATCTGCTATATATACTATATATACTATATCTGCTATATATACTATATATACTATATATACTATATCTGCTATATCTACTATATCTGCTATATATACTATATATACTATATATACTATATCTACTATATATACTAGATCTGCTATATATACTATATCTGCTATATATACTATATATACTATATCTACTATATCTACTATATCTGCTATATATACTATATATACTATATCTGCTATATATACTATATATACTATATATACTATATCTACTATATCTGCTATATATACTATATCTGCTATATATACTATATCTGCTATATATACTATATCTGCTATATATACTATATATACTATATCTGCTATATATACTATATCTGCTATATATACTATATATACTATATATACTATATCTGCTATATATACTATATATACTATATCTGCTATATATACTATATCTGCTATATATACTATATCTGCTATATATACTATATATACTATATCTGCTATATATACTATATATACTATATCTGCTATATATACTATATATACTATATCTGCTATATATACTATATATACTATATCTGCTATATATACTATATCTGCTATATATACTATATATACTATATATACTATATATACTATATCTGCTATATATACTATATCTGCTATATATACTATATATACTATATATACTATATCTGCTATATATACTATATATACTATATCTGCTGTATATACTATATATACTATATATACTATATCTGCTATATATACTATATATACTATATATACTATATATACTATATCTGCTATATATACTATATATGCTATATATACTATATATACTATATATACTATATCTGCTATATATACTATATATACTATATCTGCTATATATACTATATATACTATATATACTACATTTACATTTACATTTAAGTCATTTAGCAGACGCTCTTATCCAGAGCGACTTACAAATTGGTGAATTCACCTTTCTGACATCCAGTGGAACAGCCACTTTACAATAGTGCATCTAAATCATTAAGGGGGGTGGTGAGAAGGATTACTTATCCTATCCTAGGTATTCCTTGAAGAGGTGGGGTTTCAGGTGTCTCCGGAAGGTGGTGATTGACTCCGCTGTCCTGGCGTCGTGAGGGAGTTTGTTCCACCATTGGGGGCCAGAGCAGCGAACAGTTTTGACTGGGCTGAGCGGGAACTGTACTTCCTCAATGGTAGGGAGGCGAGCAGGCCAGAGGTGGATGAACGCAGTGCCCTTGCTTGGGTGTAGGGCCTGATCAGAGCCTGGAGGTACTGCGGTGCCGTTCCCCTCACAGCTCCGTAGGCAAGCACCATGGTCTTGTAGCGGATGCGAGCTTCAACTGGAAGCCAGTGGAGAGAGCGGAGGAGCGGGGTGACGTGGAGAGAACTTGGGAAGGTTGAACACCAGACGGGCTGCGGCGTTCTGGATGAGTTGTAGGGGTTTAATGGCACAGGCAGGGAGCCCAGCCAACAGCGAGTTGCAGTAATCCAGACGGGAGATGACAAGTGCCTGGATTAGGACCTGCGCCGCTTCCTGTGTGAGGCAGGGTCGTACTCTGCGGATGTTGTAGAGCATGAACCTACAGGAACGGGCCACCGCCATGATGTTGGTTGAGAACGACAGGGTGTTGTCCAGGATCACGCCAAGGTTCTTAGCGCTCTGGGAGGAGGACACAATGGAGTTGTCAACCGTGATGGCGAGATCATGGAACGGGCAGTCCTTCCCCGGGAGGAAGAGCAGCTCCGTCTTGCCGAGGTTCAGCTTGAGGTGGTGATCTACTATATATACTATATCTGCTATATATACTATATATACTATATCTACTATATCTACTATAGCTACTATATATACTATATCTGCTATATATACTATATCTGCTATATATACTATATCTACTATATATACTATATCTGCTATATATACTATATATACTATATCTACTATATCTACTATATCTACTATATATACTATATCTGCTATATATACTATATATACTATATCTACTATATCTACTATAGCTACTATATATACTATATCTGCTATATATACTATATCTACTATATCTACTATATATACTATATATACTATATATACCATATCTACTATATATATACTATATCTACTATATCTACTATAAATGATATATATACCATATCTACTATATATACTATATATACCATATCTACTATATCTACTATATCTACTATATCTACTATAGCTACTATATATACTATATATACTATATCTACTATAGCTACTATATATACTATATCTGCTATATATACTATATATACTATATCTACTATATCTACTATATCTACTATATCTACTATAGCTACTGTATGTACTATATCTACTATAGCTACTGTATATACTATAGCTACTGTATATACCATATCTACTATATCTACTATATATACTATATATACCATATCTACTATATCTGCTATATATACTATATATACCATATCTACTATATCTACTATATCTACTATAGCTACTATATATACTATAGCTACTGTATATACTATATCTACTATATCTACTATATCTACTATATCTACTATAGCTACTATATATACTATAGCTACTGTATATACTATATATACTATATCTACTATATATACTATATCTACTATATCTACTATAAATGATATATATACCATATCTACTATATCTACTATATCTACTATATATACTATAGCTACTGTATATACTATATATACTATATCTACTCTATCTACTATATATACTATATAAACTATATATATATACTATATATCTACTATATATATATCATATCTACTATTTATACTATATCTACTATATATACTATAGCTACCGTATATACAATATCTACGATATATACTATATCTACTATAGCTACTGTATCTACTATATCTACTATATCTACAGTCTGTCATGATAGAAGTCTTTGTTGTTTAAATGGCACCTCCATTAGTCCTCTCCGTTCCTCTGTCATTACCAATGGATGTTGTCAGCTGATGATGTGGCTGGTACCTGTCCTATACTCCCACCAGAAACCCCAGAACTCGGCATAATGACTGACGGTAAATTATACCAACAGGCGCAGGCACCTATGGTTCGTGTGCGACAGATTACAGCAGCGTTTTGATTGCAGCATTTAGTATTGATAGTTGTTGTACGCCAATGATTCGCCTCATTGGTTCTATGAAGGGTGATGTAATGAGGTTCTATAGATAACTGGGGACAGACTGAATGAAGGGTGATGTGATGAGGTTCTATAGATAACTGGGGACAGACTGAATGAAGGGTAATGTAATGAGGTTCTATAGATAACTGGGGACAGACTGAATGAAGGGTAATGTAATGAGGTTCTATAGATAACTGGGGACAGACTGAATGAAGGGTAATGTAATGAGGTTCTATAGATAACTGGGGACAGACTGAATGAAGGGTAATGTAATGAGGTTCTATAGATAACTGGGGACAGACTGAATGAAGGGTGATGTAATGAGGTTCTATAGATAACTGGGGACAGACTGAATGAAGGGTGATGTAACGAGGTTCTATAGATAACTGGGGACAGACTGAATGAAGGGTGATGTAATGAGGTTCTATAGATAACTGGGGACAGACTGAATGAAGGGTGATGTAATGAGGTTCTATAGATAACTGGGGACAGACTGAATGAAGGGTAATGTAATGAGGTTCTATTGATAACTGGGGACAGACTGAATGAAGGGTAATGTAATGAGGTTCTATAGATAACTGGGGACAGACTGAATGAAGGGTGATGTGATGAGGTTCTATAGATAACTGGGGACAGACTGAATGAAGGGTGATGTAATGAGGTTCTATAGATAACTGGGGACACACTGAATGAAGGGTGATGTAACGAGGTTCTATAGATAACTGGGGACACACTGAATGAAGGGTGATGTAAGGGACTCGTAGGTTGGGTCAAATGGATAGAGAGATGAAGTGGTTGGAGAAGGAGGGAAGGAGAGAGATGGGGAGAGGAGAAGGCGGCGATAGTGGAAAGAGAGAGAGAGAGATAGAAGGTGTGAGGCAAAGCGAGAGATAGAGAGAGACAGATCGAGACATATGGGAGGGAAAGGAGGGAGGAGAGAGATGGGGAGAGGAGAAGGCGATAGTGGAAAGAGAGAGAGAGAGATAGAAGGTGTGAGGCAAAGCGAGAGATAGAGAGAGACAGATCGAGACATATGGGAGGGAAAGGAGGGAGGAGAGGCAGAAACTTCAATAATTCAGTATTGCTCTCATTCTCATGCCAGTTCCAGTCTATTTCAGGTTGCGGTCAGACCATCTCTCACAATCAGGAGGAAAGGAAAGAGAGGACGTATGTCTCCTCTGGCTGCTTCTCCCTGCCACTCTCTCTCTCTTTGTTCCTTAAAGCTTTGTCAGTCTGGCAAAATACATGAAACAAGAGCTGTGCTCTTCGCAAAGCTGCACCAGAACATAATGGGCTTATATACTTATTATTCAGTACGTCATTTAGAGGATTTTTTTGTTTTCTGTAACAAACCGACCTGTAAACGAAGAAACAAAAATTCTAAAGGATAAGTTCAAATGGAAGACAACAGTTAAAAAATGAGAGTTCTATGCCACGAAATAAAATGTTGTTGTCAGTAGGTATCTCTCCTTACCTTCTCTGTTGGTATATAATCGAACCCACGATCCTGGCATTGCAAGTGCCATGCCCTAATAACTGAGCCACACGGGACCACAGGATACCCTCCTCATCTAATCCCAGAGAGAGAGAGAGAGAGAGGGAGGGAGAGAGGGAGGGAGAGAGGGAGGGAGGGAGGGAGAGAGAGAGGGAGGGAGGGAGGGAGGGAGGGAGGGAGGGAGGGAGGGAGGGAGGGAGAGAGGGAGGGAGAGAGAGAGAGAGAGGGAGAGAGAGAGGAGAGAGAGAGAGAGGAGAGAGAGAGAGAGAGGGAGGGAGAGAGAGAGAGAGAGGGAGGGAGAGAGAGAGAGGGAGGGAGGGAGAGAGAGAGAGAGAGAGAGAGAGAGGGAGGGAGGGAGGGAGGGAGGGAGAGAGGGAGGGAGGGAGGGAGGGAGGGAGGGAGGGAGAGGGAGGGAGGGAGGGAGAGGGAGAGGAGAGAGAGAGAGAGAGAGAGAGAGAGAGAGAGAGAGAGAGAGAGAGAGAGAGAGAGAGAGAGAGAGAGAGAGAGAGAGAGAGAGAGAGAGAGAGAGAGAGAGAGAGAGAGAGAGAGAGAGAGAGAGAGAGAGAGAGAGAGAGAGAGAGAGAGAGAGAGAGAGAGAGAGAGAGAGAGAGAGAGAGAGAGAGAGAGAGAGAGAGAGAGAGAGAGAGAGAGAGAGAGAGAGAGAGAGAGAGAGAGAGAGAGAGAGAGAGAGAGAGAGAGAGAGAGAGAGAGAGAGAGAGAGAGAGAGAGAGAGACAGAGAGAGAGAGAGAGAGAGAGAGAGAGAGAGAGAGAGAGAGAGACTAAATTCAATAACCACCTAAAAAGGGATGCGATTCCCAAGCTTCCACAACAAACCATCACCTACAGAGTACCCTAAGTACGTTGGGTCCTGGGGCTCTGTTCACAAACACTGGCTCTCAAGAGAAGACAAGCTATGTAGGCTGGCCCGCAAAATGGAGGGAAACTAAAGCTGCACTTCCTAACCCTCCTGCCAAATGTATGACCAATCCAATTCTGATAAACCCCATATCTATTGGGTGAAATAATTACAGTGTGCAATCAGAGCAGCAAGATTTGGGCAACCAGTGAATAAACAATACCATTGTGAATACAACCCAAATATATGAAAATGTTTCTTGAAAAATTGTAACTATTTCAGCACGTCATTGCAACGCTGAAAATAGACTTAATATGACATTTGAAATGTCTCTATTACTTATAAACTTTGTTTTTTTTTTAGTCTTCACTTTTCATTGTTTATTTCTTTTTATTAATTAATTAATTAATGTTGGTGGAGGCTCCGTACTGTCTGACGGTTGGTGGAGGCTCCGTACTGTCTGACGGCTGGTGGAGTGTCTCCGTACGTCTGACGGTTGGTGGAGGCTCCGTACTGTCTGACGGTTGGTGGAGGCTCCGTACTGTCTGACGGTTGGTGGAGGCTCGTACTGTCTGACAGTTGGTGGAAGCTCCGTACTGTCTGACGGTTGGTGGAGGCTCCGTCTGGTCTGACGGTTGGTGGAGGCTCCGTAATGTCTGACGGTTGGTGAGGCTCCGTACTGTCTGACGGTTAGTGGAGGCTCCGTACTGTCTGACGGGTTGTGGAGGCTCCGTACTGTCTGATGGTGGTTGGTGGAGGCTCCTTACTGTCTGACAGTTGGTGGGAGGCTCCTTACTGTCTGATGCGGTTGTTGGTGGTGGAGGTCTGCATCGTCTGTCAGTTGTTGTTGAGGCCTGTATCGTCTGACAGTTGTTGGCAGTGGAGGCCCGCACTGTCTGTCAGTTGTTGGTTGAGGCCCGCACTGTCTGACAGTTGTTGTTGGTGGAGGTCCGTACTGTCTGGACGGTTGGTGGAGGCCCATCATGGACAGTGCTGGTGGAGGGCTCTTTACTGTTCTGACAGTTGGTGGAGGCCCGCATCGTCTGACAGCTGCTGTTGGTTGAGGTCTGCACTGTCTGACAGTTGTTGGTGGAGGCCCGCATCTGTGTCAGTTGTTGTTGGAGGCCCGGCACTGTCTGACGGTTGTGGTGGTAGAGGCCCACGTCTGTCAGTTGTTGGTTGAGGCTCCGCACTGTCTGACAGTTGTTGCTGGTGGAGGCCCGCATCGTCTGTCAGTTGTTGGAGGCCTGTGATTGTCTGACAGTTGGTGGAGGCTACTACTGTCTGGACAGCTGTTGGTGGAGGCCTGCATTGCCTGACAGCTGTTGGTGGAGGCGTCTGGACAGTTGCTGGTGGAGGCTCCGTACTGTCTGACAGTTGTTGTTGGAGGCTCCGTACTGTCTGACAGTTGTTGTTGGTGGAGGCTCCGTACTGTCTGTCAGTTGTTGGTGGAGGCTCCGTACTGTCTGACAGTTGGTGGAGGCTCCGTACTGTCTGACGGTTGTTGGTGGTGGAGGCTCCGCACTGTCTGTCAGTTGTTGGTTGAGGCTCCGTACTGTCTGACAGTTGTTGTTGGTGGAGGCTCCGTACTGTCTGTCAGTTGTTGGAGGCTACTTACTGTCTGACAGTTGGTGGAGGCTCCGCACTGTCTGACAGTTGCTGGTGGAGGCTCCGCACTGTCTGACAGTTGTTGGTGGAGGCTCCGTACTGTCTGACAGTTGTTGGTGGAGGCTCCGTACTGTCTGACAGTTGTTGGTGGAGGCTCCGTACTGTCTGACAGTTGTTGGTGGAGGCTCCGTACTGTCTGACGGTTGTTGTTGGTGGAGGCTCCTTACTGTCTGACAGTTGGTGGAGGCTCCGCACTGTCTGACTACAGGTTGCTCCGTACTGCAGTACCCTAATCCCTAGTACAAAACCGTAGTGCCTAGTAACGTATCCCTAATTCCTGAACCCAAGGCTCTACAGAACCTGTCCCGTAGTGATGTTGGGAGAATACATTCACTAACTCCTGAACTTTAATACATCTACTAACCCTGAACCTTAATACATATACTAACTCCTGAACCTTAAACATCTACTAATCTCCTGAACTCCAATAACACCAACTCCTTGAACCTTAACACATCTACTAACCTTGAATTTTAAATACATCTACTAACTCCTTGAACCTTTATCACATCTAATAACTCCTGAACCTTAATACATACTAACAACCTCCTGAACCTCCTAATATCATATATACTAACTCCTGAACCTAATAATACCCATTAACTCCTCTGAACTTTAACACATCTAATAACCCTGAATCTTAATACATTCACTAACTCCTGAACTCAATATCTACTAACTCCTGAACCTTAATACATCTACTAACTCCTGAACCTTAATACATATACTTACTCCTGAACCTTAACACATCTACTAACTCCTGAACCTTTGTGAATACAGACTACAGTTTAGTGCGTGAAAGTTCCTTGGCATTTTGTCTCCCGCTGATTCACTTTTCTGCTCTTCACAGGTATCGCTGTTTCTGATGAACGTGACCAGGTAACGACTTACAACTGCAGTCGTGTTTCTTTTTAAATGTACATCATGAAAATGGTTGTTTGTTGTGTTTTTGTGTTTGTGCGCGGTTTCTGTGTGGCGCTCAGTTGGTAGAGCATGTGGTGCTTTCAACGCTAGGGTTGAGGTTTTGATTCCCACGGGAATGTGTGTGCGTGTATGTGTGTGTGTATGTGTATGTGTGCGTGTGCGTGTGTGCGTGTGCGTGTGCGTGTACATGTGTGTGTGTGTGTGTGTGTGAAAATAATGACATGCAACAATCTCATGGGACCGACACCCATCCTGTAAAACTTTAATAAGCTCCTCTTTCTGTAGGAAAAAATCTTGGTTTTATACACTGTCTGGCCCTGGTTCTACCTCAACACAATAATGAGAGAACTCAGTTTGTAGGGAGACAAAACATTTGATTTGATCACTGGGGCCGAGCTTCCTGCCATCCAGGACCTCTATACCAGGTGGTGTCAAAGGAAGGCCCAAAGAATTGTCTAAGACTCCAGTCACCCAAATCATAGACTGTTCTTTCTGCCACCACACGGCAAGCGGTACCGGAGCACCAAGTCGAGGTCCAAAAGGCTCCTTGACAGCTTCTACCTCCAAGTCATACATCTGCTGAACAATCAATCAAATGGCTACCAAGACTATTTACATTGAACCTCCCCTCCCCTCTTCACTTTGTTTTGTACAGTGCTGCTAGTCAGTGTTTATTATCTATGCATAGTCACTTTTTTTTGTCGATGGTGAGTCCTCCAGATGGATAGTTGTGTTTGTCGATGGTGAGTCCTCCAGATGGATAGTTGTGTTTGTCGATGGTGAGTCCTCCAGATGGATAGTTCTGTTTGTCGATGGTGAGTCCTCCAGATGGATAGTTCTGTTATATGCCTGTATGCCTGCAGTTCGACAGATTGTTTTTATTGTATTGATGATTGGGTTGTATTGATGTTTGGGTTGTATTGGGTTGTATTGATGTTTGGGTTGTATTGGGTTGTATTGATGTTTGGGTTGTATTGATGTTTGGGTTGTATTGAGTTGTATTGATGTTTGGGTTGTATTGATGTTTGGGTTGTATTGAGTTGTATTGATGTTTGGGTTGTATTGGGTTGTATTGATGTTTGGGTTGTATTGAGTTGTATTGAGTTGTATTGATGTTTGGGGTGTATTGATGATTGGGTTGTATTGATGTTTGGTTGTAATTGGGGTGTCTTGATGTTTGGGGTGTATTGAGTTGTATTATTGTTTGGGTTGTATTGGGTTGTATTGATGATTGGGTTGTTTTTTGAGTTGTATTGATTATTAGTTGTATTGGGGTTGTATTGATGTTTAGTTGTATTGGTTGTATTGATGTTTGGGTTGTATTGATGTTTGTTGTATTGGGTTGTATTGATGTTTTTGTTGTATTGAGTTGTATTGATGATTGGGTTGTATTGATGTTTGGGTTGTATGGGTTGTATTGATGTTTGGGTTGTATTGAGTTGTATTGATGTTTGGGTTGTATTGGGCTGTATTGATGTTTGGGGTGTATTGATGTTTGGGGTGTATTGATGATTGGGTTGTATTAAGGTCTTGATGATTGGTTGTATTGGGTGTCTTGATGTTTGGGTTGTATTGATGTTTGGGTTGTATTGATGTTTGGGTTGTATTGATGTTTGGGTTGTATTGGGTTGTATTGATGTTTGGGTTGTATTGAGTTGTATTGAGCTGTATTGATGTTGGGTGTATTGATGATTGGGTTGTATTGATGTTTGGTTGTATTGGGGTGTCTTGATGTTTGGGGTGTATTGATGTTTGGGGTGTATTGATGATTGCCAGTTGTGTCCGATGATTGGGTTGTGTTGGGTGTCTTGATGTTTGGGGTGTATTGATGTTTGGGTTGTATTGATGTTTGGGTTGTATTGATGTTTGGGTTGTATTGGGTTGTATTGATGTTTGGGGTGTATAGAGTTGTATTGATGTTTGGGGTGTATTGATGATTGGGTTGTATTGATGATTGCTGTTGGGTGTCTTGATGGTTTGGGGTGTATTGATGCTTGGGTTGTCTTGGGTTCATTGTATTGGTTGTATTGATGTTGGGGTGTTCAGGATGTTTGGGGTGTATTGATGATTGGGTTGTATTAAATGTGATGGTTGGGGTGTATTGATGATTGGGTTGTATTGATGTTTATTGTATTGGGTGTCTTGATGTTTGGGGTGTATTGATGCTTGGGTTGTCTTGGTCCATTGGGTTGTATTGGGTTGTATTGATGTCGGGTTGTATTGGGTTGTATTGATGTTTGGGTTGTATTGATGTTCGGGTTGTCTTGGGTCTTATTGGGGTGTATTGGGTTGTATTGGGTTGTATTGATGTTTGGTTGTATTGGGTTGTATTGGGTCTTATTGGGTGGTATTGGGTTGTATTGGGTTGTATTGATGTTTGGATTGTATTGGGTTGTATTGGGTCTTATTGGGTTGTATTGATGTTTGGGTTGTATTGATGTTTGGGTTGTATTGATGCTCGAGTTGTCTTGGGCCTTATTGAGGTGTATTGGGTTGTATTGATGTTTGGATTGTATTGGGTTGTATTGGGTCTTATTAGGTGGTATTGGGTCGTATTGGGTTGTATTGATGTTTGGGTTGTATTGGGGTGTGTTTGGGTTGTTTTGGGGTGTGTTTGGGTTGTTTTGGGGTGTGTTTGGGTTGTATTGGGTTGTTTTGGGGTGTGTTTGGGTTGTATTGGGTTGTTTTGGGGTGTGTTTGTGTTGTATTGGATTGTTTTGGGGTGTGTTTGGGTTGTATTGATGTTTGGGTTGTATTGGGTTGTATTGATGTTTGGGTTGTATTGGGTTGTATTGATGTTTGGGTTGTATTGGGTCTTATTGGGTTGTATTTGGTTGTATTGGGTTGTATTGATTTTTGGGTTGTATTGATGTTTGGGTTGTATTGGGTTGTATTGGGTCTTATTGGGTTGTATTGGGTTGTATTGATGTTTGGGTTGTATTGGGTCTTATTGGGTTGTATTGATTTTTGGGTTGTATTGATGTTTGGGTTGTATTGGGTCTTATTGGGTCGTATTGGGTTGTATTGGGTTGTATTGATGTTTGGGTTGTATTGGGTTGTATTGATGTTTGGGTTGTATTGGGTTGTATTGGGTTGTATTGGGTTGTATTGGGTTTTATTGATGTTTTGGTTGTATTGGGTCTTATTGGGTTGTATTGAGTTGTATTGATTATTGGGTTGTATTGGGTTTTATTGGGTCTTAATGGGGTGCATTGGGTTGTATTGATGTTTGGGTTGTATTGCACTTCCCCCATTCTCATGATCTCTCATGATACCTCCCTCTTTGTTTTGATAGCGTCTATATTTAATATCTGGCTAGGAAGTATCATCGTCAAACACTCAGATTGTCATATGGACATTACAATTACAATCTCTTTTTCTCCCTTTCTCCCCGTCCCTCCAGAACCTGGGGGGGTATAACTCAGTGCTGCAGCCCAGGGTGGTGGGGGAGTGGGTGGGCAGGGAGGAGGAAGACCCCGACCCACTGGCAGCAGAGATGCTCCAACCCCCAGTCCCCAGGACCAAGACTGAGGCTTGGGGGAGCGCTGATAGCAGCCCTGCCGGAAGGTAGGAGAGAAAATGAAGGGTGTGTGTGTGTGTAATGTGTGTGTGTGGAGGAGAGGGGAGGAGTGTGAGTGTGGGAGGGGGTAGTGGGGAGTTTTTGTGTGTGTGTGTGCCAATTAAGATTGATTTATGCTCTAGCTGGAATGGAGAAGGGGACATTGTCTTTGTTCTGAAAGGCACCCGAGTCCCTATATCGTGCACTACCCATAGGGCTCTGGTCATGGGCTCTGGTCAAAGGAAGTGCATTATACAGGGATTGGGGTGACAATTGGGACGCAGCCTTGTTTTGGGATCAGAAACTTGAATCCTATTTCCTAGGCCGTCATTGTAAATAAGAATTTGTTCTTAACTGACTTGCCTAGTTAAATAAAGGTAAAATAAAAATAAAAAAAAACAACCAGGATCAAAACATGTGTTTGAATGACGCTGTACCCGTTTTACCACGGACTACTACATCTAAACCTCGTTGAGCTCGGCTCAGACACTTTTTAAATTCCCAAGTTATTAGCCTGGTTCCCAGATCTGTTTTTTTTGTGTGTTCTTTCCGTCTCCATTGCTCTACCTTCTGAAGCCAAACGTTTTGAATGAGTTGGCATGATGGCACAAACCGACTGGCACTCAGGCTAGACGAAGTCAGTCTATGTAAAGGGGATTCCTGTCTTTTTGGTGTTATATAACCCACTACTATTAAAGTAATCCAATCTAATCTAAATTAATGTTTTTTGTAAAACTGCACAGGCCGCCCCCTCTCTCTCTCCAAGGCCCGCTTCCAGATGTTGCCACGGTGATATTAACTGTGGGACTGTGAGGAGGGGGGGGGGGCGGTGTGTGTGTGTGTGTGGTGTGTGTGTGTGTGTGTGTGTGTGTGTGTGTGTGTGCGCTCCGTGTTAGGTGACCATTTGGGATGTAGCTAATTAGAGAGGATCAGATATTAAATCATAAATCACACACACACACACACACACACACACACACACACACCACACACACACACACACACACACACAGCTATTTGAAACCTCATTAGGTTATTCCGTCATTTGATTAGTGGGAGACATCCTGATGTTTGTGGTATCAGATTGGGGAAAGATGTATGTGTGTGCGCCTGTATGTAATGATAATTATAATATATACTGATCTTATACGTGCCAATTAAGCTGGAACATTTCTACATTTCTGGGATGTTTTCTTTCAGATGATGAAACATGGGACCAACACTGTTTATATTTTTGTTCAGTGCCTTTGGGAGGTATTCAGACCCCTTGACTTTTTCAAACATTTTATTACAGTATATTTATTACATTATATCCTTATTCTAAAATGGAGAAAATAAAACATTTTTTCTCATCAATCGACACACAATAACCCCATAATGACAAAGTAATAATGACAAAGTGAAAAGAGGTTTTTAGATTTTTTTTTGTGCAAATTATAAAAAATAAAAAAGAAACAAAGACCTTATTTACATTATTTACATATTTACAAGTATTCAGCATATTTACAACATATTTACAAGTATTCAGATCCTTAGTTATGAGTCTATAAATTGAGCTCAGGTGCATCCTGTTTCCATTGATCATCCTTGAGATGTTTCTACAACTTGATTGGAGTCCACCTGTGAGAACCTTCCAGAAGGACAACCATCTCTGCAGCACTCTACCAATCAGGCCTCTGATATAACCAAGATTGAAAGCTTTGGCCTGAATGTCAAATGTCATGTCTGGAGAAACCCTGGCACCATCCCTATGGTGAAGTATGGTGGTGGCAGCATCATGCTGTGGAGATGTTTTTCAGTGGCAGGGACTGGGAGACTAGTCATGATCCAGGAAAATATGAACGGAGAAAATTACAGAGAGATCCTTGATGAAAACCTGTTCCAGATCGCTCAGGACCTCAGTCTGGGGCGAAGGTTCACCTTCCAACAGGACAACAACCCTAAGCACACAGCCATGACAACGCAGGAGTGGCTTCGGGACAAATCTCTGAATGTCTTTAAGTGGCCCAGCCAGAGCCTGGACTTGAACCTGATCAAACATCTCTGGAGAGATCTGCAAATATCTGTTCAGCAACGCTCCCCATCCAACCTGACAGAGCTTGAGAGGATCTGCATCGAAGAATGGGAGAAACTCACCAAATACAGGTGTGCCAAGCTTGTAACATCATACTCAAGAAGACTCAAGGCTGTAATCGTTGCAAAAGGTGCTTCAACAAAGTACTGAATAAAAGGTCTGAATCCTTATATAAATGTGACATTTCAGTTTTATTGGTTTTATAAATTAGCACAAATTTAAAAAAAAAACTGTTTTTGCTTTGTCATTATGGGTATTGTGATGTCATTATGGGGTATTGTGATGTCATTATGGGGTATTGTGATGTCATTATGGGGTATTGGGTTTAGATTGATGAGGGGCAAAATACTATTTAATCAATTTTAGAATAATGCTGCAACGTAAACAAAATGTGGAAAAAGTCAAGGGGTCTGAATACTTTCTGAATGCACTGAATATAATACAATAATATATAATAATATACATTAATATAATATACATTCATCAAAAATATGAACGCAACATGTAAAGTGTTGGTACCATGTTTCATGAGCTGAAATAAAAGACCCAGAAATGTTGTTCACCAATGTGCTTACATCCCTGTTAGTGAGCATTTCTGCTTTCCCAAGATAATCCATCCACCTGACAGGTGTGGCATATCAAGTAGCTGATTAAACAGTATGATCATTACACAGGTGCGCCTTGTGCTGGGGGACAATAAAAGGCCACTCTAAAATGTGCCGTTTTTGTCAGGATTTGGCCAGGGTTGTTCCGGGTTTTGGTCACTAGATGCCCCCATTGTGCTTTTTGACCTTATGTTTTTTCCCTTGTTCCCCATTATTATTTGCACCTGTGCCTCGTTTACCCTGATTGTATTTAAACCCTTAGTTTCCCTCAGTTCTGTGCTCTGTGTTTGTATGTTAGCACCCAGCCCTAGTGTTCTGTGTATTCTTGTCGATTCCGGTGGATGCTCTTGTGGAATTCTGTTTTTGTTTTCGAGTATCTCTTGAGGCTTTTTGTGCTATTCCTACCACCTTTTGGATTTGCCATTTTTTGTATTGAAGGACTTCTCCTTTTTACTTTATTAAATACACCGTCTTAAGTACTGCTGTGTCTGCCTCATCTTCTGGGTTCTGCTGACTATTCGTGGCTCAGTTGGTTAAGTGACTTTTTCTCACTCCGGAGACCCAGGTTCGTAACCGGGTCCTGACAGTTTTGTCACATAACACAATGCCACAGATGTTTCAGGAATGTCCACCAGAGCTGCTGCCAAGTAATTTAATGTTCATTGCTCTACCATAAACTGTCTCCAACGTCGTTTTAGAGAATTTAGCAGTATGTCCAACCGGTCTCTCGACCACAGACCACGTGTAACCACGGCAGCCCAGGACCTCCACACGCGTGATCGTCTGAGACCAGCCTTCTAGACAGCTGAGGAACCTGTGGGTTTGCACAACTGAATAATTTCGGCACAAACTGTCAAAAACTGTCTCAGGGAAGCTCATCTGCGTGCTCGCTAGGGTCTTGACCTGACTGCAGCTTGGCATCGTAACCAAATTCAGTGGTCAAATACTCACCTTCAGTTGGAGAAACGTGCTCTTCACGGATGAATTACAGTTTCAACTGAACCGTGCGTATGGCAGACAGCGTGTAAGGCGTTGAGTGGGCGAGCGGTTAGCTGATGTCAACGTTGTGAACAGAGTGCCCCATGGTGGCGGTGGGGTTATGGTTTGGGCAGGCACAAACTACGGACAACGAACACAATTGCATTTATCGATGGTAATTTGTAGCCTAGTGGTTAGAGCATTGGACTAGTAACTGAAAGGTTGCAAGTTCAAATCCCCTAGCTGACAAGGTACAAAATCTGTCGTTCTGCCCCTAAACAGGCAGTTAACCCACTGTTCCTAGGCCGTCATTGAAAATAAGAATTTGTTCTTAACTGACTTGCCTAGTAAAATAAAGGTAAAAAAAAAGGATCTGTACACAATTTTTGGAAGCTGAAAATGTCCCAGCTCTTCCATAGCCTGCATACAGGTTTTAAATTCTCTAGTACAGCCAATATTGAAGGCTATTAAATGATTCTCAAAGATGCCCTCTGGTGGTCAAACTAGCATTAATGGTACCAGTGGTTGGCACAATTCCAACATGCCATAATATTACATATTATATTATAGAATATTACGGACGCCCACAAAACACGCAACTCTCTCACCACGAGGCAACCAGCCACCCTTTTTCCTGGCCATCTAAACGTACCAGGAAATACTCTTGGCTGTGGATATAATATCCTATCCAACCCAACCTAGGTCCCCTCGAACTCCTCCCCTTCTCAGTTTAACCCCACCTCCCCTGTTTGAACCACTCCCCTTCCAGTTGTAACCACCCCCCCTCCGGTTGTAACCACTCCCCTTCCTGTTGTAACCACTCCCCTTCCTGTTGTACCACTCCCCTTCCTGTCTCTGCAGTGGGAAGAGTAAAGGGTTGAAGCAGCAGCAGCAGCACCACAAGAGGCTCCTGGCGGCCATGTTGTCCCAAGAATCCTTTGACTCCGCCCATAGCTCCGCCCCCTCACTCACTGAGGAGGAGATGGAAGATGAGGACGATGTCATGGAGCTGCTGGGTCTGTCTACTTCCTTCCTGTTCAATAATACTAACAACTACAAAAACACATCAGACCCAATACAGATTCACTGATTCATAGATACCAATGTCAAAACACATCAGTGACAATAATGACTATTTTTACAGAGAGCCATTGAGCTTCCTCACCACAGCTGACTTGGATAATACATGAAACTAGATAGTCAAACACATACACTCTCTCTCTCTCTTTCTCTCTTTCTCTCTCTCTCTCTCTCTCTCTCTCTCTCTCTCTCTTTCTCTCTCCCTCTCTCCTCTTTCTCTCTTCCTCTCTCTTTTTTTCTTTCTCTCTACCTCTCTCTCTCTCTCTCTTTTTCAAATGGGCTTTATTGGCACGGTAAACAAGTGAAATAAACAAATGTAACAACATCAACTAAAAAGTATTAGAATTTAACAGTAAATATATTACTAAAAATGTGCAACTAGTTGTAGCAGAGGTAGATAAATAACCATAAATATGGGTTGTATTTACAATGGTGTTTGTTCTTCACTGGTTGCCCTTTTCATGTGGCAACAGGTCACAAATCTTGCTGCTGTGATGGCACACTGGAATTTCAATATGTGTCTCTAATATGGTCATACATTTGGCAGGAGGTTAGGAAGTGCAGCTCAGTTTCCACCTCATTTTGTGGGCAGTGTGCACATAGCCTGGCTTCTCTTGAGAGCCATGTCTGCCTACGACGGCCTTTCTCAATAGCAAGGCTATGCTCACTGAGTCTGTACATAGTCAAAGCTTTCCTTAAGTTTGGGTCAGTCACAGTGGTCAGGTATTCTGCCACTGTGTACTCTCTGTTTAGGGCCAAATAGCATTCTAGTTTGCTCTGTTTTTGGTTAATTCTTTCCAGTATGTTAAATAGTTATCTTTAACCATAATGTGGTTGGGTTTAATTGTGTTGCTTAATTGTGTCTGTTTGTGCTTGTAGAACCGAGCGAGACCCATAAACAGCTTGCTGAGGGGACTCTTCTCCAGGTTCATCTCTCTGTAGGTGAGGGCCTTGTGGTGGAAGGTTTGGGAATCACTTCCTTTCAGGTGGTTGTAGAATTTAATGGCTCTTTTCCTAATTCTGCTCTGCATTGCTTGGGGTTTTGGATTGTACAAAAAGTATAGACCTCACAACCATAAATGGGTTCTATAACTGATTGAAGTATTTTTATCCAGATCCAAATTGGTATGTCAAATATTATGTTCCTTTTGATGGTGTGGAAGGCCCTTCTTGCCTTGTCTCACAGATCATTCACGGCTTTGTGGAAACCAAAATCAAATCAAATCACATATTTGTCACATGCACCGAATACAACAACAGGTGTAGTAGACCTTACAGTGAAATGCAAGCCCTTAACCAAGCCCTTACAAGCCCTTAACCAACAATGCAGTAAAAAAAAAATATTTAAAAAAAGATAGCAAGACTATATACAGGGGGTACCGGTACCAAGTCAATGTGGAGGCTATATACAGGGGGTACCAGTACAGAGTCAATGTGGAGGCTATATACAGGGGGTACCAGTACAGAGTCAATGTGGAGGCTATATACAGGGAGTACCAGTACAGAGTCAATGTGGAAGCTATATACAGGGGTTACTGGTACAGAGTCAATGTGGAGACTATATACAGGGTATTACGGTACAGAGTCATTGTGGAGGCTATATACAGGGGGTACCGGTACAGAGTCAATGTGGAGGCTATATACAGGGGGTACCGGTACAGAGTCAATGTGGAGGCTATATACAGGGAGTACCAGTACAGAGTCAATGTGGAAGCTATATACAGGGGTTACTGGTACAGAGTCAATGTGGAGACTATATACAGGGTATTACGGTACAGAGTCATTGTGGAGGCTATATACAGGGGGTACCGGTACAGAGTCAATGTGGAGGCTATATACAGGGGGTACCGGTACAGAGTCAATGTGGAGGCTATATACAGGGGGTACCGGTACAATGTGGAGACTATATACAGGGGGTACCGGTACAGAGTCAATGTGGAGGCTATATACAGGGGGTACCGGTACAGAGTCAATGTGGAGCCTATATACAGGGGTTACCGGTACAGAGTCAATGTGGAGGCTATATACAGGGTATTACGGTACAGAGTCATTGTGGAGGCTATATACAGGGGGTACCGGTACAGAGTCAATATGGAGGCTATATACAGGGGGTACCGGTACAGAGTCAATGTGGAGGCTATATACAGGGGGTACCGGTACAGAGTCAATGTGGAGGCTATATACAGGGGTACCGGTACAGAGTCAATGTGGAGGCTATATACAGGGGGTACCGGTACAGAGTCAATGTGGAGGCTATATACAGGGTATACGGTACAGAGTCATTGTGGAGGCTATATACAGGGGGTACCGGTACAGAGTCAATGTGGAGGCTATATACAGGGTATTACGGTACAGAGTCATTGTGGAGGCTATATACAGGGTATTACAGTACAGAGTCATTGTGGAGGCTATATACAGAGGGTACCAGTACAGAGTCAACATGTGGTGGCACCGGTTAGTCGAGGTAATTGAGGTAATACATACATGTAGGTAGAGTTATTAAAGTATCATATGCATAGATAATAACAGAGAGTTGCAGTGGTGTAAAAGAGGGGGGGGGTGTTCAATGCAAATAGTCTGGGTAGCCATTTGATTCGATGTTCAGGAGTACCGCTTGCCGTGCTGAAAGAACAGCCTGTGACTAGGATGGCTGGAGTCTTTGAAAATTTTTAGGGCCTTCCTCTGACACTGCCTGGTATAGAGGTCCTGGACGGCAGGAAGCTTGGCCCCAGTGATGTACTGGGCCTTCCTCTGACACTGCCTGGTATAGAGGTCCTGGACGGCAGAAGCTTAGCCCCAGTGATGTACACAGGCCTTCCTCTGACACTGCCTGGTACTTGGAGTCCTGGACGGCAGGAAAGCTTAGCCCCAGTGATGTACTGGGATGCAGCTGTAGAACCTTTTGAGGATCTGAAGACCCACATTTTTTTAAGTCTCCTGAGAGGGAATATGTTTTGCCACTCCTCATCCTGTTGTAACCACTCCCCTTCCTGTTGTAACCACTCCCCTTCCTGTCTCTGCAGATTTCTTGGTGTGCTTGGACCATGCAGCTATTCAGAGGGAATGATGCACTGAAGTCATTTGTAATTCTGTGTGAAGGCTTGGCCTGATATACTGAAGGGTTTGGCCCAGTACAGTCCTCTGAGACTGGACCTGGGCTGGCAGAAAGAGAGACAGAGAGACAGAGGTGGTATAGAGGTAGAGGTCTATCAGTCTTACTGAGTGACCTGCCAGACTGGCGCTGGAGATTGGAGAGATACAGGGAGACAGAGATGGTAGAGAGGCAGAGAGGTCTATCAGTCTTTTTACATTTTTTAATTTCACCTTTATTTTAACCAGGTAAACTAGTTGAGAACAAGTTCTCATTTACAACTGCGACCTGGCCAAGATAAAGCAGAGTAATGGGACAGAAACAACAGTTACACATAGAATAAACAAACATATAGTCAATAACACATTAGAAAAGTATATATACAGTGTGTGCAAATGAGGTAAGATAAGGGAGGTAAGGCAATACATGGGCCGTAGTGGCGAAATAATTACAATTTAACATTAACACTGGAGTGATAGATGTGCAGAAGATGATGTGCAAGTAGAGATACTGGTGTGCAAAGGAGGAACAACAAAAAATAACAGTATGGGGATGAGGTAGAGTGGATGGGCTATTTACAGATGGGCTATGTACAGGTGCAGTGATCTGTAAGCTGCTCTGACAGCTGGTGCTTAAAGTTAGAGAGGGAGATATGAGTCTCCAGCTTCAGTGATTTTTGCAGTTTGTTCCAGTCATTGGCAGCAGAGAACTGGAAGGAAAGATGACCAAAGGAGGAATTGGCTTTGGGGGTGACCAGTGCAATATACCTGCTGGGTGGGTGCTGCTATGGTGACCAGTGAGCTGAGATAAGGTGTGGCTTTAACTAGCAAAGACTTACAGATGACCTGGAGCCAGTGGGTTTGGCGACGAGTATGAAGCGAGGGCCAGCCAACGAGAGCATACAGGTTGCAGTGGTGGGTAGTATATGGGGCTTTGGTGACAAAACGGATGGCACTGTGATAGACTGCATCCAATTCGCTGAGTAGAGTGTTGGAGGCTATTTTGTAAATTACATCGCCGAAGTCAAGGATCGGTAGGATAGTCAGTTTTACGAGGGTATGTTTGGCAGCATGAGTGAAGGATGCTTTGTTTTGCGAAAAAGGAAGCCGATTCTAGATTTAATTTAGGATTGGAGGTGGTTAATGTGAGTCTGGAAGGAGAGTTTACAGTCTAACCAGACACCTAGGTATTTGTAGTTGTCCACATATTCAAAGTCAGAACCGTCCAGTGATGCTGGTCATTTTACTTCCATTTACAGTAAGAGAAGTTGAAGGACCCGGAAGGAGAGTTGTATGGCTATGAAGCTTGTCTGGTGGTTGGTTAACAAAGTGTCCAAAGAGGGGCCAAAGTACACTATACAGAATGGTGTCGTCTGCATAGAGGTGGATCAGGGAATCACCAGTAGCAAGAGTGACATCATTGATGTATAAAGGT